>NC_138308.1:25275000-25487500 GCF_965601325.2 Salmo salar
AAAGTACAAGAGCGAGCCATGGTGGATTGTTTCTTTCCTTGCCCCGTCACTCTCTATGAAGGCAGATCAGCTTTACAGGGAGGTTTACACATCCACTGGCTCAGAATCGTCACCAGGGATTAACTTTTTCTTCTGCCTCAACTCACAGCACTGAATAAACTTCAGACTAAGAAACACAGGCCTTTTCAAATGGAAATGAACAGTGCTGAATCATTTTCCTGCTGTGAGATTTCACCTTGGAATGCTTGGACCCCCTCCCACACCCCAAACTGGATTTGTCTCAGAAAAACAAACCTGACAAAGTATAATTCCCCCAAACTCTCACAACAAACTCTGATTACAACCCTGCATTTATCAGGGTAGAGGATAAAAGGCTCTGCATCACTGGCATTGGCTGTAAACATCTCCAGCCATTTGTGGGGAGAGTAGACACTGCCACGCTCTGATGGGGTTGCTTTCCCTGGCAGTCAGAGGTCTTTGTGGATCAAGCTGGTCTCTTATCTGTCTGGCCTGTATGGTCTAACCCTGCCATCAGCCAGCTAACCTCTCCACTGCTGTCTGTCCAGCTGAGCAAAATATCCTACTAAGACATAGACATACAGTATGGGCCCATGTGTACACACTGCATTAACTTCTATAACCACATGCATGCAAATAGTCACGCACACACAAACCCATGCACATACGCACGCATGTACAAACACACATGCGCACACACACACACACACACACACACGCACACACACACAAGCACACATATACACACACACACTCCAATGAGCAATCTGATTTGAAAAATAAAACACATACTCTCAGAAATGCATAAGCCTTCACATAGATTCACAAACAGACACATGTATAGACAGAAAATGGAAAAATGAGGACCTAATATAGAACGTCTCACCCTAGTCTCACCCTAGTCTTGAGGCATTTGCAGGAAAGGTCAATGAGTTTGTTAATCATTTCAAGACAGGCAGTCATATGGCTGACCCCTTTTCACTGCTTCTTCTCTGATAAAGTTAACGGAAAGTATGTGGAGTGTAGCAGACAGTGTTCAATTACTGGCAAATGTAATGTGGTGTTCAGATGTTCAGAGTGGAAACGAGAGATGCCCGACTTAAATTGATTTTCATAACTGCAAAAACCATTCAGCAGGGCGGATGTACAGAGAGCATGTATGATTTCCAAGACCAACAGTTGAAAATGCATTGAAAATGGTTTCAGGTAAAGTAATACACGTTGGACGTTTACAGATAACGGCACATTTCCACTTGAAGTCTGATGACCCAAATGCGACTGTTGGTCGTTGATGCATGAAGTACATCATGCAGCACGATTCATTTAGCTTGTTAGGCATCAAGTGGATATGTCCTACACATAAATAGTTAGCTTTTATCTGGAAACCTCCAATGGTTATTACTACTGCTACATTGACCTCATTGTGGAGATCATTTTTTTTTAAACTCTGAAAGGGTTGTTGGCAATATGGAGCCTTACCTCCTTATCTACCTACCAAAGCCCTGGCCACCTCTATGGTCTGCTTGTAAACCTCTGATAAAAGGTTATTTGATTGTGAAATTCCAAACATTGTGAGTGAAATCAGCAACTCACTAGAGAATATTGGTGTTAATCTGAAAACAAATATTATCTGCATGCACAATTTCACGGGTTAGTGGGTGGGTGGGGTAGGGGGCAGAACCATTGAAAATGAAATAGAAAATAAAAAAAATCAGCAAAATCTCCATTATGCTTCCCCCCCCAACATTTGGTTCTAAATTCAAAACAGAAATTGAAGTCCCCACTTCATAGGTACCACAAACACATTTTTCTTCAACCACCCTCTCCAGTCTCCCCCCTCCCCTTTCCCAGAAAGCAGCTGATTGTTCATCACGAACAAACTGAAACTAAAAAACAGAAACTCCTCCACTTGCTCCGGCCTATTATCCTTGGTCCCTCCATCCCTGCTGTGTACCCCCAACACACCTGTACACGTCGTTGTGTGCCGAGGGAATGTGTGTGTGTGTGTACTCAGAGTTGTGTGGGGTTAGACAGAGGGAAAAAAACACCCATGCTAAACGACTTGGTCAGCAGAGGAGGAATTCCACTCACGTACAAAAAAGGAATAAGACACCAAACTAGCCAACCATGTTAGCATCACGCCTGTCTTATCAACCTGCTGTCCCAAGCCAGTGACAGGGTCAACCTGGGGTAGTTTATCTGCAAAAGTCTCTCTATATCATTCTGTAATTGTTCTTCAATATACTGCTGTGGTATATCCAAGGCAAGGGGGGACTGTTATAATCCTTGGCTGGGTAGACTCACAATGGTAGTTGAGAGGTTGTTTTACAGTAGATACTGTTGCTGTGGCAGCCATGTTTATCTGCATCGTCGGTTCACACCAGGTAGCAAAACAGAAGGGGTAAGGGTGCATGAGGTCCACACAAACGTGCTCCAAGCCTGAAAAATGTGGAGGAGTTCTTACAAAAAAAGAAAGACGGTACATCATTCCTGTATTCCTCAACTGAACTTGGTCACCTTTTTAATTCCATATATTTATATCCATATATATTTATATATAATTTTTTTTACAATTAAAAACACCATGGAGATGACAGACTATTTGGTTTCTTTTGTCTAAGAAGCTTCTCATTTAAATAAATGCATATACATAATTTCTCTCTTCATCACTCCATAGACCATCCCTCTGTTCATTCTTCCATACAGTATGCACATTGTTTATTCCATGATATTATTTTTCTCTATTCAGTTTAATCTCATCCCTTTGATGCAGAGCTCTCTACAGTCTTGACTTCAAGACACCACAGTTGTTTTACTGTAGATCCAGACAGGAAGCTAGGGCCCAGACCTCGTTGTCTCATTGGCAGGGCTGGGCTGAGTCTCTGTGAGGTTCTCTAGGGCTCATTAACTGGGTCTCAGTGGGTCCATTAGGGCTCAAACCCCCCGCTGCTCCACCATTGAGTGTCAGGAAGCACACAGTCTCTCTGGGCAGTTGAGGGGCGGCGCTGACGCTGTCTTCCTGCTTCCTGTGGGCAAGAGCCCTGAGATGCTCCTGGGCCTCCTCTAGGAGAAGGGCCACCTTGTCCTGCTGCTGGCCCCCAATAGAGGAGGAGCAGGAGGTGGAGGTGGGGTGCAGAATGATGAGGGAACGCCCTCCTACTTCCTTACTGGGCATGGTGCTGCAGGTGGCTGAGCCAGTAGCTGTTTGCAAACAGGAGACCTCGTCCTTGTGGCCCTGGACAGAGGGGATGATAGGGATGGAGCAGGTCCGGAAAGGAGGAGGGGAAGAGCGGCTTGGACATCTGGGACGCCTGAGGCTCCAGGTGGAAGTGGAGATGTCATGGTCCAGGCCCTGGTCCAGAGGACAGCAGCGCACCTTCACCCTGCTCTCCCACGACTGCTCCACCGACACGGGGGGTTGCATATTTAGAAAGGCATCCTGTCGCGGTTCGCTCCCGGCCCTCACAAGCTGGCACCTGATGAAGGGAAGAGCAAAAAGAGAGAGAGAGATAATTACAATTGCTGTCAATTCCCACGTGTACTCATTTTACTTCAAGAAAAGTTAATTGCTTTGAGTATCATTTTAACTCAAGCCTTTAAAGCACCTTCCTAAACAGAAAAAGGGTAATCTGTGAGCCAAAATTCACCTTGCCATCTCAGAGTCATGAAGAGCACAAAAATGACAAGATGAGCTTGACATTTCTCTTTCATGTCTTTATCTAGCCCAACACTCTCACAAAGTATGAACTGGATCATGAGTTGGGAAAGTTAAGAGGGAATTCAGACACTACATTATTGATTTGACACCTTGAAATGGGGATACTTAACTAAATGGAGCATGGCATGAATATTTAGTCCAACAAGAATATGTTTGACGCATCTGAGCATGTAGGATAATTAATGAAGTAATCAGCGCTCAACAATGTCCCCATTCACTTTTAGACATGAGATAGTCCACCATTTGTTCCCGACATAGAAATTGCTTTTGTGCTTCATGAGGCACTTTCAAAGTCAAAGTGTTGTGTTGTTGATATCAAATATTGATTCTTTGCTCTCTCTTCTTTTTCTCAAAGTGATCTGGCATAAGCTACCTCACATTACAGCAACATATCCTCTCTGTAATATCAACGTCTCAATTGAGGTACAATCTAGGGCTTGGGGCTCATTATCTTTGTGTAATAATTCATAATCCCTGACAAAGGCTAGCTGCTCTTGTCGCATCAATATTTAACTTTGAGTCACTCTCTTTCTTGTAATAGCCTAATCAGAGATGTAAGCCTCCAACAAGGGGGTTTTCAAAGCTGATGATTCTCTTTTTCACTGAGGTTTTGGAATGAGCCCCAAACGAGACACATTTAGAAAGCCATATTGGGCCTTGCTCTCTGATAACAGGGATGTCAGTTTGCTAATGCCCACAATAACATTTGGAGCAAATCTCGTTAGATGTGGAAAATACAATCAGCCTGAAAACATCCAAGCATGCACCCAACAGAGTGCAAATATACGACCATGGTGTACAGAATTAAACATTGTAATACAAAATTGCTCTGTTCATAGATTTGAGGTGAGGTTATAGAAGTGAGTTGAACAGTATGTGCTGTACACATACTGTGTCAGCGGAGAGTATTCAGATCCCTTTACTTTTTCCATATTTTGTTAGGTTACATCCTTATTCTAAAATTGATTAAATTGTTTTTCTCTCATCAATCAACACACAATACCCCATAATGACAAAGCAAAAACAGGTTTCAAGAAATATTTGCTAATTTTTCAGGTCTCTACAGAGATGTTAGATTGGGTTCAGGTCTGGGCTCTGGCTGGGCGACTCAAGGACATTCAGAGACTTGTCATGAAGCCACTCCTGCTTTGTCTTGGCTGTGTGTTTAGAGTTGTTGTCCTGTTGGAAGGTGAACCTTCGCCCCAGTCTGAGGTCCTGAGCACTCTGGAGCAGGTTTTCATCAAGGATTTCTCAGTACTTTGCTCTGTTCATCTTTGCCTCGATTCTGACTAGTCTCCCAGTCTCTGACGCTGAAAAACATCCCCACAGCATGATGCTGCCACCACCATATTTCACCGTAGGGATGGTGTAATGTTTCCACCAGATGTGATGCTTGGCATTCAGGCCAAAGAGTTCAATCTTTGTTTCATCGGACCAGAGAATCTTGTTTCTCATGATCTGAGAGTCTTTAGGTGCCTTTTGGCAACTCCAAGCGGGCTGTCATATGTCTTTTACTGAGGAGTGGCTTCTGTCTGGTCACTCAGCACTCTTGGTGGAGTGCTGCAGAGATGGTTGTCCTTCTGGAAGGTTCTCCCATCTCCACAGAGGAACTCTAAAGCTCTGTCAGAGTGACCATCGGGTTCTTGGTCACCTCCCTGACCAAGACCCTTCTCCCCCTGATTGCTCAGTTTGGCCGGGCGGCTAGCTCTAGGAAGAGTCTTGGTGGTTCCAAAATTCTTTCATTTAAGAATGATGGAGGCCACTGTGTTCTTGGGGACCTTCAATGCTGCAGAAATGTTTCAGTACCCTTCCCCAGATCTGTGCCTCGACACAATCCTGTCTCGGATCTCCACAGACACTTCCTTCGACATCATGGCTTGGTTTTTGATCTGACATGCACTGTCAACTGTGGGTCCTTACATAGACAGGTGTGTGCCTTTCCAAATCATGTCCAACCACAAGTGGACTCCAATCAAGTTGTAGAAACATCTCAAGGATGATCAATGGAACAGGATGTACCTGAGCTCAATTTCGAGTCTCATAGCAAAGGGTCTGAATACTTATGTAAATAAGGTATTTCTCTTTTTATTTTTAATACATTTGCTAAAATGTCTAAAAACCTGTTTTCGCATTGTCATTATGGGGTAATGTGTGTAGATTGCTGAGGAGTTTTTTTCATTTAATCCCTTTTAGAATAAGGCGGTAACGTAACAAAATGTGGAAAAAGTCAAGAGGTCTGAATACTTTCCGAAGGCACTGTACGTGTTTGTACTTTGTATTTTAATTATCTGCATTGATTTATGTAGATATCTACAGTTGAAGTCGAAGTGTACATACACTTAGGTTGGAGTCATTAAAACTTGTTTTTCAACCACTCCACAAATTTCTTGTTAACAAACTATAGTTTTGGCAAGTCGATTAGGGCATCCACTTTGTGCATGACACAAGTAAATGACTATTTCACTTATATTTCACTGTATCACAATTCCAGTGGGTCAGAAGTTTACATACACTAAGTTGACTGTGCCTTTAAACAGCTTGGAAAATTCCAAAAAACAATGTCATGGCTTTAGAAGCTTCTGATAGGCTAATTGACACAATTTGAGTCAATTGGAGGTGTACCTGTAGATGTATTTCAAGGCCTACCTTTCAAGGCCTCTTTGCTTGACATCATGTGAAAATCACAAGATATCTGCCAAGACCTCAGAAAAGATTGTAGACCTCCGCAAGTCTGGTTCATCCTTGGGAGCAATTTCCAAAAGCCTGAAGGTACCACGTTCATCTGAACAAACAATAGTTCACAAGTATAAAGACTATGGGACCACGCAGCCGTCACACCGCTCAGGAAGGAGATGCGTTCTGTCTCCTAGAGATCAACGCACTTTGGTGCGAAAAGTGCAAATCAATCCCAGAACAACAGCAAAGGGCCTTGTGAAGATGGTGGAGGAAACAGGTACAAAAGTATCTATATCCACAGTAAAACGAGTCCTATATCGACATAACCTGAAAGGCCGCTCAGCAAGAAAGAAACCACTGCTCCAAAACCAACATAAAAAGCCAAACAACGGTTTGCAACTGCACATGGGGACAAAGATCATTGAAGAAATGTCCTCTGGTCTGATGAAACAGAAATAGAACTGTTTGGCCATAATGACCATCGTCATGTTTGGAGGAAAAAGGGGGAGGCTTGCAAGCTGAAGAACACCATCCCAACTGTGAAGCACGGGATGGCAGCATCATGTTGTGGGGGTGCTTGCTGCAGGAGGGACTGGTGCACTTCACAAAATAGATGGCATCATGAGGGAAGGAAAATAATGTGGATATATTGAAGCAACATCTCAAGACATCCGTCATGAAGTTAAAGCTTGGACGCAAATATGTCTTCCAAATGGACATTGACCCCAAGCATACTTCCAAAGTTGTGGCAAAATGGCTTAAGGACAACAAAGTCAAGGTATTGGAGTGGCCATCACAATGCCCTGACTGACCTCAATCCCATAGAGAATGTGTGGGCAGAACTGAAAAAGCGTGTGTGAGCCAGAAGGCCTACAAACCTGACTCAGTTACACCAGCTCTGTCAGGAGATATGGGCCAAAATGCACCAAACTTATTGTGGAAAGCTTGTGTGGAAGGCTACCCAAAACGTTTGACCCTGTAACGCCCTGGCCATAGAGAGGGTTTTTTGTTCTCTATTTTTGGTTTGGCCAGGGTGTGACATGGGTGGGCGTTCTAGATTTATTTTTCTATGTTGGAGGTTTTCTTTGTTTCGGCCGTGTATGGCTCTCAATCAGGAACAGGTGTAGATCATTGTTGCTGATTGGGAGTCATACATAGGCAGCCTGTTTTTCCTTTGGGGTTTGTGGGTGAATGTTTTCTGTCTAGTATTTTGTTATTCCTGACAGAACTGTTTGGCTGTCATTTTCGTGTTTTCTTTTGCTAGTGTTCATTCGGTCATTAAAATCATTTAAGATGAACACATCCTCCGCTGCACCTTGGTCTCATTCTGACGACGGCCGTTACAGACCCAAGTTAAACAATTTTAAGGAAACGCTACCAAATACTAATTGAGTGTATGTAAACTTCTGACCCATTGAGAATGTGATGAAATAATTAAAAGCTGAAAGAAATAATTCTCTCTACTATTATTCTGACATTTCATGTTCGTAAAATAAAGTGGTGATCCTAACTGACCTAAGACAGGGAATTTTTACTAGGAATAAAGGTCAGGAATTGTGAAAACTAAGTCTAAATGTAATTGGCTAAGGTGTATGTAAACTTCCGACTTCAACTGTATATATGGATTTTATGGATGTTTAGATAATACTGTAATGTTTTATTATGGTTCATGAATGTAAATGACAAAGAGACTGGGACAGTAGACATTGAACATTTTGATTTTTGTCATTTAGCAAATGCTCTTATCCAGAGTCAGAGCGTGGGATAGTAGTGATCCTTTTCCAAATTGATCTGATGAATGAACACGCTATTCCAGCTGAGAAAGCTGGTGGGTGCAGCAAAGCAGGGACTGGATTGGACCATTCCTGTCAGACAAGAACATTCCATAGAATTCTTGGACAGACTATTGGCTGGTTCATTCAGGGGTAATATCCAGAATAATTAGGAGCCCATTAAAGATAGACAGAGTAGTCTATTAGAATGTTATAGACCAGAGGAGGGTGAGGGACTTACGATCCAGTCTGGTGGGGCCAGAACAGTCAAGATCCACCATCAATGCTTCCTTATGGAATTGACCTTGTCAGAGGAATCAATTAAAGTAATAGTGACCTTGTCAGTGGAATCAATTACAGTAATAGTGACCTTGTCAGTAGAATCAATTACAGTAATAGTGACCTTGTCAGTGGAATCAATTACAGTAATAGTGACCTTGTCAGTGGAATCAATTACAGTAATAGTGACCTTGTAAAAAGGAGCCAAGTTACATCTCAGGCAGGTACTTTGATATGTCAGATTTATGCAGAAGTTCTGTATCTCCACACTCTGTCTGCAACACTTTCACCGCAATGACAGACAGGCATTTGCATAATTCAATTATACCTCTGTGCATTTGAGAAAGCCCTGAGAAATCTGACAGGTGTATCTAAAAATACTGGTTACAATAGAACACAAGTGGAGTTCTGTGTTGGTGTAGGCCTAAGCCATTCTGGAGAGATAACAGCAAGTTTTTCTGACAGGCACGGAATGAGAGGGATAGCACTTCTTACTGATTTGTTTTTGCTGTTGTATGCAAAACAGGTAGTTTCTACATTCCTCCTCTCTCTCTTCTCTCGCTCTACCTCCCTCTCTGCCTCTTTTTTTTCTCACACGCTCTCGCTCATTGTGTTCTCTCATGTCACCCTTTACCGCAGTGTCTCCATGGCAACTCACTGGAATGGGGATTCTCTCTCTATGTGCTGGTTGTCTGTAAATCTGTAAATAGGTCAGTCAGTCTTTTCAACTAATCATGTGCTCCTGCCTTCAGGGCCAGCTGGAGGCTATGTCTAGCATCTGGTATGTCAGCAGAGTTAGGCCGTTCACCTGTTATTGCTTATTCTACAAGCACCTGACAGTGGTCTGCACCTAGACTTGTAGAGTACAGGACATACTTATATTCTTAGAATAAGGGGTTCCAAAAGGGTTCTTCCACTGTCCCCGTAGGATAAGCCTTTTTGGTTTCAGGTAGAACCCTTTGGGTTCCATGTACTAAGTATGTCCTGTACTCTACAACTCTAGGTGCAGACCACAAAGGGTTCTACCTGAAACCAAAAGGATTTTCCCTGCAAAACTAGTTATTCAAAGGGTTCTCCTATGGGGACACCCTTTTAGGTTCTAGATAGCACCTTTTTTTCTAAGAATTTATAATATCAACCAATTAGTTGACTGGAACATTCCCTGTAACACGACTGGCCTTATCCACATGTCTAAAGCACTGCCCTCTTTGTAAAGGTTCCTGCTATGCTGTTATGACATTTCAAAGTCTATCAGTATAACACTATCTATTTCATTGACAATGATAGTGATATTTTTATTGGCTGAGTCCCCACAGAGTCTGTCTTTTTCAGTAAGTTCAGCCTGGTTTCAAGGTCTTGCTGTTCCGCTTCCCACTGAATCCCTCTACCCGTCATGCACTGACAAACTAAGAGAGAGGAAGGGCAGCGTAGGACCGTCATTAAAAATACAATCCACCGCCGACAGGCCAAGCACTCCATTTGAGCTAACGCCATTTTACTGGAGATCATAACATAACCTCGTTTTTTATCTTTGCTCAGCACAGTGAAAAACAAAGAGAAGGAGTAAAAACTAGAGTGCAGTGAGCCTTTCTTTTTTCACTTCTAAAAAAAATTCTGCCTCTGAAATTTCTCCTCTTGAAATTAAGTCTAAAGCTTTGTCAGAGCCGAGGCAGCAGCATTCCACGTTCTGGGGCTTTATTTAAGCAATAAGGCATGAGAACTCGAGAATTATTGTGTGATAACTCCGGACTAAGGGCTGTTCTTAAGCCCAAGGTGAAGCCAAGGGCCGGGGAAACAGCCCTTAGGAAGGTGTTATTTTCAATGATTCCCGGGTTCGAGGGCCTTATTGCTTCATAAAATGGTTGCCAACATATACAAAAAAGATTAATGACATATTTTCATTAAAAACGTTATTATATTGAGTAAATTAGTTTTATTTGATCCTTCCACCATACAATTATGTTAGTTCTGAAATTGTTAGCCAAATGGGCTGGTCGCTAATTATATCCATTCTATTTGCAACAGACAGCAAACTATGTTTGTTTTACCTTTGTTTCTATTGACATTTCTTTGAATATATCAATTATAATGATCATGATAAATGAATCCGCCTGGCTCAGAGAAGCTGTTATTCTCTTCACGTTCATATGCATGCACGGTGGGGATTGCAAAAAAACTGCAACATTGTTCCACATGTCTGAGAGGCAGACAGCAAGGTTTACAAACCCCAACCATTGCAAATCAAATGCTAGCCTAGCAGCTTATGGAAATATTTTGTCTGGACACTTTTTTCCAGAAGAGATTAAGTTTATAAATTGACGGCCTACATGTAGGCTCTGCTATCAATCAATCAGCATCCAGGATCCAAACAACCTGTTTAATAATTAGAGAGAGAGAGAAAGAGAGAGGGAGAGACTGAGAGATAAAGAAAGAAAGAAAGAAAGAAAGAAAGAAAGAAAGAAAGAAAGAAAGAAAGAAAGAAAGAAAGAAAGAAAGAAAGAAAGAAAGAAAGAAAGAAAGAAAGAGGGTGACTTGAAAAGGAAAGAGAGAGCGGCAGCGAGAGAGAGGAGACTTGAGGAGATAGCTAGAAAGGAAACAGGATGGAGAGAGGGAGCGAGAGAGAGAGAGAGAGAGAGGGCGAGAGACAAAAAGAGAGAAGTAGAGCGAGAGAGAGCTAAACCAAGTGGAGGAGAGAAAGCAGACGTCGCCCTGTGGGATTTGGCGACAGGGACTCTTGTTTAAAGATTACAGGTGGACCCATAAATCAGAGATGAAAGATGTCAGAGGTGTGATGACAGAGGCAGACAGAAGGGCCACACAGCCTGGGATATAAGCCTGGGATAGGAGCCTGGGATGGTAGCCTGGGATGGTAGCCTGGGAAAGGCGCCTGGGATAAGAGCCTGGGTTAGGAGCCTGGGTTAGGAGCCTGGGAAAGGCACATCGGATAAGAGCCTGGGATGGTAGCCTGGGATAAGAGCCTGGGTTAGGAGCCTGGGTTAGGAGCCTGGGATAATAGCCTGGGTTAGGAGCCTGGGTTAGGAGCCTGGGTTAGGAGCCTGGGTTAGGAGCCTGGGATAGGAGCCTGGGTTAGGAGCCTGGGTTAGGAGCCTGGGTTAGGAGCCTGGGATAAGAGCCTGGGATAGGAGCCTGGGTTAGGAGCCTGGGTTAGGAGCCTGGGATAGGAGCCTGGGTTAGGAGCCTGGGTTAGGAGCCTGGGTTAGGAGCCTGGGATAGGAGCCTGGGTTAGGAGCCTGGGTTAGGAGCCTGGGTTAGGAGCCTGGGATAGGAGCCTGGGTTAGGAGCCTGGGATTGGAGCCTGGGATAGGCTGGGCTCATTATGCAGCATTCCTCCTCTTCAAAACGAACACAGCAGTGCTCTCTCTCTGTTAGAGAATAATGACCCCGAAACCACTGCAGCAAACAGAAACAGTCTGAATGTATAAGTACCTAAACTCTGGGAGTCTGGGATTGTGTAAAATCTGTTTTTCTGTGATATGTTACGATGTCAAAAACAGCATTGTTTAATCTTTTACGTTTGGAAAACTTATTGGGGGACAAACTTGTTAACCCTCGCAAGCTGCCAGCCCAGACGACATCCCTTGCCGCGTCCTCAGAGCATGCGCATACCAGCTGGATGGTGTGTTTACAGACATATTCAATCACTCCCTATCCCATTCTGCTGTCCCCACTCACTTTGTGGTGGCTAATTCCTCATTACCAAATGAGGAGAGTTACAAACACACCAATCCGAGTTAACTACATCTTTAATAATTAAGATACTTTTGCAAAAGCACTTTGACCTTCAATAATGCACTCTCTCGAATGAACCATTGAAAAAGGGAGGTGATTACACAAACGTACAAAGAGCTTTTTATACCCAAAATCCACCCCTTCAACATACATGACGAATAACAGATCCCAAGAACATTTCACAAAGGAAACTTATACTTCAGAGAGAGGAGTATCCACAGCCAGATATCATTTGCTATAAATTATCGTTCAGTGTGGTCCCATTGACGAGGTTCTAATCTTGTTCCTGGTACCTCATAGTACAAAAACACCATCTCATCCAATGTCATATATCAATTGCCAACTCTAGATACTCCCATCTCAAGTAAACCCCCTCTTGATCCCACTCCTGGACAAGCTCACTGAGGGGAGTGACCTGCGCACAGACATTGTGGTTTAAGACATTGTGGACATGGTTTAAGAATAGGTAAAGACACATTCATATATGAAGACAATGTTTCATTCTGTCCTCCTCCCTGTCTGATATTCTGCATA
Organism: Salmo salar; assembly: GCF_965601325.2. Taxonomy (NCBI): domain Eukaryota; kingdom Metazoa; phylum Chordata; class Actinopteri; order Salmoniformes; family Salmonidae; genus Salmo; species Salmo salar. Next base: position 25,287,748 of record NC_138308.1, read on the forward strand.
GCAACAGAGACATGTAAAAAACAAGTCTGACCTCTCCCCTCTCTGGGCCCCAAGTGACTGAGCCCCAGCTAAGGGAAACGTGCAACTGTCAACACCAGAGTCCAAAGGGCACGCCATCCTAATGACAAGTATCTCACATAAGCATATTATTCAAATAAAACATCTTAATTATCTATGTTACCCAACTAATTCTGATTCATCCGTCACAGCTTCAAGATGTGTACCCAAGAAAGCAAAGGTAACTGAACTAAATGACTATCGCCCCATAGCACTCACTTCTGTCATCATGAAGTGCTTTGGGAGACCAGTCAAGGATCACCTCCACTTTACCTGTCACACTAGACCCACTTCCATTTGCTTACCGTCCCAATAAGTCCACAGACGATGTAATCGCTATCACACTGCACACTGCCATATCCCATTTGGACAAGAGGAATACCTATGTAAGAATGCTGTTCATTGACTGTAGCTCAGCATTCAACACCATAGTACCCTCCAAGCTCATCATTAAGCTTGAGGCTCTGGGTCTGAACCCTGCCCTGTGCAATTGGACCTGCACTTCCTAACAGGCCACCCCCAGGTGGTGAAGATAGGAAACAATATCTCCACTAAACTGATCCTCAACAATAGGGCCCAACAAAGGGTGCGTGCTCAGCCCCCTCCTGTACTCCCTGTTCACCCACGACTGCATGGCCATGCACTCCTCCAACTCAATCATCAAGTTTGCAGACGACACAACAGTAGTAGGCTTGATTACCAACAACAACGAGACAGCCTACAGGGAGGAGGTGAGGGCTCTGGGAGAGTGGTGTCAGGAAAATAACCTCTCACTCAATGTCAACAAAACATAGGAGATGATCATGGTCTTCAGGACACAGCAGAGGGAGCACCCCCCATCCACATCGATGGGACAGCAGTGGAAAAGGTGGGAAGTTTTAAGTTCCTCGGCATACATATCACTGACAAACAGAAATGGTCCACCCCCACAGACAGTGTGGTGAAGAAGGTGCAACAGCGCCTCTTCAACCTCAGGAGGCTGAAGAAATGAGGCTTGTCACCTAAAATACAATTGAGATTATCCTGTTGGGCTGTATCAGCGCCGGGTACAGCAACTGCACCGCCGACAACAGCAGGGCTCTCCAGAGGGAGGTGCGGTCTGCACAACGCATCACCGGGGGCAAACTACCTGAAAAACAGCTTCTATCTCAAGGCCATCAGATGGTTAAATAGCCATCACTAGCACAGAGAGGCTGCTGCGTACATACACAGACTTGAAATCATTGACCACTTTAATAAATTGAACACGAGTCACTTTAATAATGTCACTTTAATAATGTTTACATATCTTGCATTACTCATCTCATATGTATATACTGTATTCTATATTATCCTCTGTATCTAAGTCTATACCACTCTGACATTGCTCATCCATATATTTATATATTCTTCATTCCATTCCTTAGATGTGTGTGTATTAGGTATTTGTTGTGAAATGGTTAGATTACTTGTTAGATACTACTGCGCTGTCAGAACTAGAACCACAAGCATTTCGCTACACCCTCAATAACATCTGCTAAACACATGTGACCAATAACATCTGCTAAACCCGTGTATGTGACCAATAAAATTTGATTTGATGATTTGATTTGAACTTTACCAACACATTTATTCTGAGTTTGCAGAAGTAGTATTCAAAGTGAAGGACATGATGTCTATATTTTCACTATTACTGCTACTATAAGTTGAATGACAATTGATATGTAGTCAGTACTAATGTCTCTGATAAACCGACAGTGTAACTTACCCTCTCAATGATTCAACCTCCCTCTCAGACGACTCCAACTCCTGGAGGTGTTGGTAGGCGGGGCCAGAATGTTTTGATCCTCCATTTGGATTTATTCTTCCCCTGGGTATAGGCAGAGTTCTACGCGGTACTGACCAATGGGTGGCTCTACTTCTCTGGTCTGGACTGTGAGACAGGGAGCCGCTTCTGAAATCAACCACAGGGAATGGGATCGAAAGTGTATTATTTGATTTTATTTGATTGATTGGTCACACATTACTTAGATAATCCCAAATAGATGCTCTATAGACGGTCATACTATCAACACACAGAGATGACACGTCATTCAGGGCAGAGCCCCACCTGTTTTGAGCCCCCCCCCCCACAAAAAAATAAATAAGTGGCACATATGTCACCATTTTTAAAAAATATATATATATCATTGAGTTAGTAAAGCCACATACAAACAGGCAGCTCCAAAATGCAGGTGTTTCAGCCTAGCTCAGTGCTTTCTGTGGTGGTGGGGCAGGCCAGCAGAAAATAGGAGCATTGCACCGTGATTGGCTAAGTGTTCTGTCACTAATGGGGACACAACGTCACCTGCCTTTAGTAAGGGTAGACATCAAGAATGTGAGCCCTTTGGGTCCTGCCATAGACTTAGATTAGAAGTGCCCTTCCAAGAAGCCTCAAGGTCATTGGCCACAGATAAAATGACGTCAAATTACGTTATAGCTACATTAGCTTTGATTTAGCTTGCAGTCATCATCATGAATCAAGTAGACAATCTACCAGCAAATCCTTTTTAATCCTTGTCATATGAAGATAAATAATGAAGATAAATTACAGATAAAATGTATCGGTGCTCATCGGCCATTAGAATTAAGCATTACACAACAAGTGGAAAATCGCTAATTCAACAATGAGTTGTTTGGCAGTGGCTAACTGCAAGCGTTGCAACTGGGAAGTGGGGAATAAACACACTCAGTACTTGGAAAATAAGTTTTGAACGGTCATCCAACTCGGAATTGTAAATCTTTCTCTTTCTTTGATGACAAAATTTGCCAATGGAGGACCACCTTGCACAACAAGGTGAGTCCAAAATGTCTTATATGCTGCTGCATAAATTATGTAATATGCCAGGGAGATATGGTCAGCCATATCAGCTATGTTTTTTTTTTAAAGGCAGTAAATGAGGCTGAATGAATTGTTTCGCTGCCAGACAAGGCTCCGCTGATAGCCAGGTAAGGATTCACTCCATTGTGCTTAAAAGAAAACTCTGCTGTTGGGACAGATTTATGTAGGCTCTAACAGTTTGTGGGCACTGCTTGTTATAGTGCAATGTAATGTTTAGTGTTTGGTTGTGTAGTGGCTTTGCTGGCATGCATCTAATTTTTTTTGTTTTGAGTTTGCCCCACCAAGATTTACATGCTAAAATCGCCACTGTCAACACAGTATCTATTGATAAGCAAATGCTTTCTAAGGTTACGGTTACGGTTAGGGTTGAATGGAAAGGGGGATACCTAGTCAGTTGTACAACTGAATGCCTTCAACTGAAATGTGTCTTCCGCATTTAACCCAACCCATCTGAATCAGAGAGGTGCGGTGGGCTGCCTTAATCAACATCCACGTCTTCGGCGCCCGGAGAACAGTGGGTTTACTGCCTTGCTCAGAGGCAGAACAACAGATTTTTACCATGTCAGCTCAGGGATTCAATCCAGCAACCTTTCGATTACTGGCTCAACGCTCTAACCACTAGGCTACCTTAGAATAAGGGTTAAGGTTAGGGTTAGGGTTAGGATAAGGGTTAAGGTTATGGTTAGGATAAGGGTTAATGTTAGGGTTAGAATAATGGTTAATGTTAGGGTTAGGATAAGGATTAATGTAAGGGTTAGGATAAGGGTTAATGTTAGGGTTAGCATGGGGGTTAAGGTTAGGGTTAGGATAAGGGTTAATGTTAGGGTTAGCATAAGGGTTAAGGTTAGGGTTAGGATAAGGGTTAAGGTTAGGGTTAAGATAAGGGTTAATGTTAGGGTTAGGATAAGGGTTAATGTTAGGTTTAGGGCTAGGGCTAGGGTTAGGGTTAGTGGATAGTTAATTGAAATGTTGTTGACAGTTTTTTGAACATCTACTGAATATCTACAAACCATCTACTTGGGACTATCCAAGTAAAGTGCTACCCTCTGTTGTGAGCCATCACATGGCTGTGGATGAGAAGATGTACCACCAGGAGTTCCCCATCCAGAAAATGAACAACTTGAATGGCAAAATGAACATCACATAGTTACAAGGCGCTCGCTACACAGAGGGACCACATAAACTGCTAAAGACAGACTATTGGACAAGTGTGGCTGATTGCCAATCCATCTAGGAGAAAAGGAATCAGGCCATTTCTCCAGTCAATTAAACTTGAGTTTCCCCTGTCATGCAACCTTTGTGTCCCTCTGCTAACACATCTCCTGTTTCTTGCTGCAGTATGAGTTTCTGGGTTTCTGCAGTGTGTTGACATGATTGGGGTTTGGGGTGGGAAGTCATTGATTAGTCATGTGCAGTGAGGACTTTGAAAACTTCTCTCTGTGTGCCAGATCATATCTTTATTGATAGTTTAACCCCAGTATACATTAAATGCTTATAGACAAGTGAAGACTATTTGATTTGATGCTAGATAAGTCTTGTAACTAACCAGCTGCCAAAGTTGTGGGGATAGAACAAAGTGATGGCCAATAATAATAATAATAGTAATTTATTACATTTCTATAGCGCTTCAAAAGCAAAAAACAAGCAACCTATGCAACATCATGAGTAGCCTAGCTATAGTTAGCTATGTCAACCATTGCATCATCATGAGTAGCCTAGCTATAGTTAACTAGATCAACCAATAGAGGCCACGTCTTTGAGTACATGCATCCTCCAAAGATGGAGAAGGACAGTTCATGGCTTGAACAGAGGAAGGTGGTCAGGGAGATGGTTGATGAAGAGTCTGGTGATGATCTTGGGTAGACCACTGGATCTCCTTCACAATGTATGGCATTCACTTGGGTGATGTCTCAGTATACCAGGCGCCATAATTCTCACCACACACAGTTCAGAGTAGTAGCTAGTCATCCTCATAATCTCTACCTCAGCACACCAATTCCTCTCCTCTCAAGCTTCAGGTGACTCTTCAATCTATGTTTTCAAAAGATCAGGAAGCAGCAGCCAGGTGAAACAAAAAAGCTGGTGCATTGTTTAGATGCATCACTCGAACAAAAACAATTAGCCAAGCCCTCCAAAAAAATGACCTGCCAGTCTATCTGCAAATCTTTGGGTCAAAACCACCAGAAATATGCAATAAAACTCAGAGTTCAGAAACAAAACAGATGATACAAAAAAAACAGAATTAAAAACACTTAAACATAACAAAATATGTACATATTTACCGTAGCTTTCCACTAAGGCTACTTCTAGAGCACCATGGCAACTGCAGTTCAAGGGTTCCCTCGACACACAATTCACTCAAGAGCTTGTCAAGTTTCAAGCTATTTTGGAAACATATCTTCACTTTAATTTGCTGAAAACTTTATCCAAATCCTCCCTAAGCCGACATAAGTGCAATCATACAAACTGACATGATCCTATAGACATCACTTATGGCAAGGGCAAGGACTGTAAGCAAACAATTTACAATCCAGCCACCAACAAAACCAGAGGGGGAATCAAATTGTTGTCGGAGCTTAACATTTAAGAAAGAAGGCGGATGTGGATTAAGCCAAACAGACACAAAAGGATTTGGTTATCTGTAATCCCAACAAACAAACACTGGCGCAATGCCCCCCACACACACACACACACACACACACACACACACACACACACACACACACACACACACACACACACACACACACACACACACACACACACACACACACACACACACACACACACACACACACACACACACACACACACACTCTGACAAGGAAAGGTGGATCACTATAGCCACCATAATGTCCTTGTAATTATGCAGGCAGGTTGGTGGCTGGGGAAATTCACAATGCTATATGAGTGAGTGTGGTTTCCCTACTCCTGAAATCATGTGAAGTCAATAGCATTCCCTGGGTCCCAGCTCACATGCAGCTCACTGAATACAAGTAGAATACGAAAGCAGGAAATACCACTGAGAAGTTAATGATGGATATCGGGCTTCTGAGTGAGAGGGATCAGCTTGACTGTGATTGGACTTCATTGTAATGCGAAGGACTAGCTGTTCCCAGAGATATAGCTCTCGCTGTTCCATTACATGGGATTCACATGCCAAGGCTGTTGCCATAAAAGCCCCATAGAATCACGACTTAGAATCACATAAAAAAATCACATAGAGTCACATTTGAATCATATGAGCTTTCGGGTAATGTAAGTCCACAGAGTTATACATCTATAGCCCACAGTATATATGTGGTATTCCAGGAAGCTAATGTAGTATAAAGAGTTAAGCCACAACAGAGCTTTCCATTAGCACAGTATTCTACAATGTGGAAATGAACTCATTGTATTACAGCAATTCTCCCTTTAAGAACATGGCATGTGGTTGGAGTCAGATCTCTGACTCTTCGCTGGCATGTTCAGTCCGGTTACAGATATGCACATTCACATGTTTATCACCAATTGTAATTAGTCTCATTCTTTGTTTAAAGCATTCAATGAATCTAAAATGATCTTAGGCTGCGCTGTAATGTGGTTAATTCAATTTCTCTCTTCACTGCGTCTCAGTGAATTACTGTAAGGGACATTGAACTTCCACAGAGAAGTGTTCATCATTCAGGCAACTGAGTTCTATGTGAGGAAATCATACCTGTAATGTTTTTCTCTGCCTGGACCTCTGGAGTTGTTTGCTGGGGTGGCGTTGCACTGGGCAAAGCTGGACTCCCAGACAGCTCCCTCATGTGGCTGGGAGGACCTCTTACAATACTGAAAAATCAACGAAGATGTAAATGTACTCATGTGCAGGTTATAACCTACAACTGCATTACACAGATCATATTGATTATACGGCACATATCGATTATACAGATCATATTGAAGGTTTATGCATACAATACAATTAGGTTTGAGCTATGCAGATAGCTAAAGCACACATTTTCTATTTGTATAACTCCATTTCCAGTCAGTATGGAATGGCCATGTTCCTTTGGAGTCACATCTAAAGACTTATATTACTTGTACACATAACTCAGTATGCTCACACACCTTTGCCCTTTGAGCGCCACAGCGTGAGTTAGACCGTTGCATGACAAGAGAAGAATGATGACAGGAATTTCAATGGCATTCCTGCTCTCTATCTAATCGACTCCTCCTTCTATTTTACTGTGTCAACGAGTGAGAACGGAAGATGATGTGAAAGAGAAGTAGAGCTATACATCTCAAGTGTAGCAGAGGAGTGCAGATAGTTGAAGAAGGATTGGTGTAGAGGAGCAGAGTCAGTATAATTGGACACTATTCCCGGACAGACAGCAGATTAACCCAAGGAAGTTTCTGGTACCACAATCCATGAAGGGATGTGCAGCACTACACCAGGAACCATGCATTAATCCAAGATAAAATGATATTAAGTAATTTCTCAGATTTTACTGTTGTCGTCCAAAGCCTGGAGCGTAAGCATGATTTAATGGTAATTCCTCACACTGCGAGCCATTACAGATAATAAAGCTGCAATAATGAATTCGCTGACACAATTGAAATATTACTAGTTCAATATAAATGGTGCCAATATGGGTGTAAGAATCAGGGTTAAATAGATGCACTCATGCATCCAACCAGGTTAACTTGTTGGAAAGCTCATTTAACAGTACATGCAGACAGGATTATCAAGAATTACAGAGAAAGCTATTGGAGTTGTTTCAACCAAGAACTGGATGAGTCCTTAATGTTAAGACTACATATGCCTCTGAAACATCTTTTAACCCACTAGAGTCTAATCAAAATCCGTCAGTTTAAACTAATGATATCAGTCCACCCCATCTGCCGATGTCGCGCTTATGCATCTGCGGTGAAAGGTGGCAGTGCTAGAGCAGTCTTTGTCAGATTGTGAGACATCCCGAAAATCAGTCTTCTCCCAAAAACGTCTGTAGCATCCAAATTATTATGACCCCTCTATGGAAAGACGGCCACAAGCCTCATAAGACTCGTCTGAAGGTCCCCTGGTACCAGTTAAACACATTTATAGAAGTATATATGGAGATAGTTTAGTGCCAAAAATAAGCAGTTAAATACGTGTAAACACTTAAAAAAAAAAAAATCATGATCTTTCTTATATCTCTCAGATATTGGATGAACACTTAAGAACAAACTTCCTTTAGCTTTTTGGGGGGGATTATCTGTTTTTCCATGTAGTGAATCTGTTATTCGATGCGTTTGTATGGGCTAATAGCAGTAAGCCCAAATTCAATGTTTCAAATTCCAAATCAAATAACTAAATGATCCTTGGTATGACCTTCTTAAAACAATTCCATACGTTAGCTTAGTAGAACCCCCACACCCGGCTTAGACTCTAGGGGGTTTTAAAATCTCCAGTGTGCACATTGGCATGACCAACATGTAACATGTAGGTCTACTAAAGTCACTATTAAAGAGAGCACTTGACGTTTCTTGACTTCAAGGACCCTTTCAAAACAGTTTGTGAACAGCAAGAATGTGTCCTTCAAGAATTTCCTGCAGATCTTCTATGGCTTTCTCATTCTTTTTACATTACATCTATGGTTCCTAATACTGTGCCCTCTTCCTGTCTACAGTACCCTCTTCCTGTCCACCCATGGTGCCTAATACTGTGCCCTCTTCCTGTCTACCCCCTTCCTGTCCATCTATGGTGCCTAATACTGTGCCCTCTGTCACGTCCTGACCTTAGAAAGCTGTTATGTTCTATGGTAGAGTAGGTCAGGGCGTGACAGGGGGGTTTTCTAGTTTCATTTTTCTATGTTGTCAGGTTCTAGTTTTGTATTTCTATGTTGGGGTTTGTTTGGGATGATCTCCAATTAGAGGCAGCTGGTCCTCGTTGTCTCTAATTGGAGATCATACTTAAGTAGGGTTTTTTTCCACCTGAGTTTGTGGGAGATTGTTTTTGAGTACGTGTATGTTAACTCTGCGTCACGGTTTGTTGTTTTTGTTATTCAGTTTATTTATATGTATTGCATAGTTTCACAGTGTAAATAAAATGTGGAACGACACACGCTGCACTTTGGTCCGCTCCTTCCTACGACAACCGTGACAGAATCTCCCACCACCAAAGAACCAAGCAGCGTGGAATGGACCAGTAGACTTGGGAAGAGATATTGGATAGGAAAGGACCCTGGAGGCAGGCTGGGGAGTATCGCCGTCCTAAAGAAGAGATTGAGGCAGCGAAAGCGGATCGGCGATATTACGAAGCACTATACCAACCACGAGGCAAGTGCGAGAGGCAGCCCCCAAAAAATGTTTTGGGGGGGCACACAGGGAGATTGGCAGAGTCAGGTTGGAGACCTGAGCCAACTCCCCGTGCTTACCGTGGGGAGCGAGTGAAGAAGCAAGCACCGTGTCATGCGGTGATGCGCACTGTGTCGCCAGGGTGCGTTCACAGCCCGGTGCGATCTGTGCCCGCGCCCCGCATTTGTCAAGCTAGGTTGAGCATCCAGCCAGGACGGGTTGTGCCAGCTCTACGCTCGAGATCTCCAGTGCGCCTCCACGGCCCAGTATATCCTGTGCCTGCCCCACATACCCGGATTCCAGTGAGTCTATTTAGCCTGGTACGCCCTGTCACTGCGTACGCCCTGTCACTGCTCCTCGCACTTGCCCAGAGGTGCGTGTTACCAGTCTGGCGCCACCTGTGCCAACCCCACGCATCAGGCCTCCAGTGCGCATTCCCAGTCCAGTGTGTCCTGTTCCTGCTCCCCGCACTTGCCCTGAGGTGCGTGTCACCAGTCTGGTGCCACCTGTACCAGCCCCATGCATCAGGCCTTCAGCGCGCCTGCCCAGTCCGGGGTGTTCTGTTCCTGCTCCCCGCACTCACCCTGAGGTGCGTGTTACTAGTCTGGCACTACCTGTGCCAGCCCCACGCATCAGGCCTCCAGTGCGCATTCCCAGTCCAGAGCTTCCGGCGACAGTTAGCAGTCCGGGAACCTCCTGAGACTGCCCACAGTCTGGAACCTCCTGAGACGGCCCACAGTCTGGAACCTCCTGAGACGGCCCACAGCGGCCCCTGGCGGCCCCGTCCGGAACCTCCGGCGACGGGCCACAGTCCGGACCCTCCGGCGACGGGCCACAGTCCGGACCCTCCGGCGACGTTCCCCAGTCCGGACCCTCCGGCGACGTTCCCCAGTCCGGTCCCTCCGGCGACTTTCCCCAGTCCGGTCCCTCCGGCAACGTTCCCCAGTCCGGTCCCTCCGGCGACGTTCCCCAGTCCGGAACCTCCGGCGACGTTCCCCAGTCCGGAACCTCCGGGGGCGGCCGGCAACCCAGAACCTCCGGTGGCGGCCTGCAGCCCAGAATCTCCGGCGGCGGCCTGCAGCCCAGAACCTCCGGCGGTGGCCGGCAGCCCAGAGCCTCCGGCGAAGATCTACGGTCCGGTTCCTTTGACGACGATCCACGGTCCGGTGTCACAAAAGCAGAGGGATCAGCGGGCGGAGCCGGAGCCGCCTCCTCTGTTGGAGGATCCGCGGGATGAGAAGGTTCTGCTTACTGCACCAGAGCCGCCATAGACATTTGTCACCCTCCCTAACCCTCCCTTTTTTTTGTTGGTTCTTTTGTTGTTTTGGTGCGTTCGGAGTCTGCACCTTTGGGGGGGGGGGGGGATACTGTCACGTCCTGACCTTAGAAAGCTGTTATTTTCTATGGTAGAGTAGGTCAGGGCGTGACAGTGGGGTTTTCTAGTTTAGTTTTTCTATGTTGTCAGGTTCTAGTTTTGTATTTCTATGTTGGGTTTTGTTTGGGATGATCTCCAATTAGAGGCAGCTGGTCCTCGTTGTCTCTAATTGGAGATCATACTTAAGTATGGGTTTTTTCCACCTGAGTTTGTGGGAGATTGTTTTTGAGTACGTGTATGTTAACTCTGCGTCACGGTTTGTTGTTTTTGTTATTCAGTTTATTTATATGTATTGCATAGTTTCACAGTGTAAATAAAATGTGGAACGACACACACGCTGCACTTTGGTCCGCTCCTTCCTACGACAACCGTGACACCCTCTCCCTGTCTACCCTCTTCCTGTCCACTGCTGCCAGGGCTGACTTTGTCCTTTTGATAGGGAAACAGCATCAGTCCTGACTAAGTGAAGCAGGATAGCGAGCTTATTAGCTAGACTCTTGCTGTCTCTTCCTCGTCCTGAGCTGATCTTACTTGTGTATCCTTGGACCTTGGACTCAAATGGATCCTTGACTTCTAACTGGTAACTAATCAATGCTGATACATTCATCATAGCATTAACAAGGAGGTATGGCTTTCAAATACTCAACATTAAATTCATGCAGCCAGATTGAAAAAGTTACTATAATTCAAATGTGATTTTGGATTAATCATGTCAAATGAATATTTTGTTGTTCACTTTATGCAATATTTATTTTCAAGTTGATGCTAATAAAGTGTTATATAATTTCAATTACTGTCCGAAATCTAGAGACTAGATAGGGCGAAAAGAAATGAGGATGCATGAGAAAATGTGACACGCTCTCACACAATGGGACTATGATATTTCTTATTTCAAGTACAAGACAGCAAAATAGAAAGAGCTTCGGGGTATTAAAACTACACAAGGAAGAGTTGCAGAATGTCTGCTTCGGAAAAAAAAGAGAAACTCATGGTTTTAAAGCTTTTAAAAGAGAGCCAGACATGGCAGCAGACACGCTTCACCTCCCCCAGTAATCCACCAAAACAGGACTTCCAGACTTCCACCAGCCATCCACAACAACACTGCACCTCTTTTTAAGCTGCCACTCTGTCGCTCTGTCACTCATCCCTCAGCTTCCTGTATTCTGCTCTGTCATCAGGTGCTTGCGGGCTGAAACGTCTTGACACACTCCACCATGTAGATGTTAAGAAAATCGCTAATTCATATTTAGCCTGGCAGAGAACATTAATTCATTATTCCCAGATGTGAAAAAAATATGTAAAGTTAGCTGTTGCACAGGGGTACGGAATGTGCCGTAAATAAATCACACAGGAGAAGGATCAATTAACGCTGGATGGATGGCATTACTAACTTACTCCTGATGACGCAGAATTGAATAATGTCTATATGTGTGATGTAACTGAAACAAAGTCTAGGGTCATAAAGTTAAAGTTAATTTGTTATGCATCCTGACTGAAAACCCACAAATACAGTACAGGATGCTCACAACAAATATACTGTTAATCCTTTGGACTTCAGACCAAAATTAGGACAGTCTATACACAAGATTGCTCACCCAATACCAATATGCTTTTCTCTAGAACTAATCCAATGGATAAAATAGGCAGCAGATGTGTGCTGCAGTCAGTCCAGTAGCTTTTCTTCTTTTAAGAACCAATCAAAGGTTTTGCACAGAGCCAAATACCTCAACACTGCTTCATGAAATCAACCCAGGTATTCATCTCAATAAGAGAGGGGTTATGCAACACGTAATATATGTGACGAGGCCTGCGTATTGATACCGCGGCTGTGGCTGTTATGGCACAGCGGGGAGCGTGTTAGTGTAATGGATGTTTTAATCTAGAAGAGATAGGGCCGCCATCCGCCTGCGGGTTTCATCTGCACACCACCCAGAGCAGAACCAGCATTTAGGACTTGTATTGTGCGAAGATGTCGCCAGGACCATTTATTTTCTTCCCCTAGCAGAATGCTGTATCCAGAGGGGTGAGCCATCATGAAGCGAGGGACGAGCCATCATGAAGCGAGGGCTGAGCCATCACGAAGCGAGGGATGAGCCATCACAAAGCGAGGGATGAGCCATCATGAAGCGAGGGGTGAGCCATCATGAAGCATAGCACCTCCACAGAGTGCTGCTGCAGGTAGGAAGAAAAGGGCAGCCTTGGTCATAATTGATTTAAAAACAGACTGCGAGACACTAGAGCAATTGTATCATTTGACAATGAGTAGGGGGTTGAAGGGAGTAGAGGTGTGTGTGTGTGTGTGTGTGTGTGTGTGTGTGTGTGTGTGTGTGTGTGTGTGTGTGTGTGTGTGTGTGTGTGTGTGTGTGTGTGTGTGTGTGTGTGTGTGTGTGTGTGTGTGTGTGTGTGTGTGTGTTACTATCACTGACTCCACCCCCACTCCCCCAGGCAGCCATGTTGTGAAATCCTGGTAACCGATAGCTTGCAGATAAAAATCTATATCAATATATGTGTGGGTAGGCACAAAAGAAACAAATAGCATGCATTAGCATAAGTTCCCAATAGAATCCAGAGGAAATAAAACAGTCTAGAAAGATGCATTGACAACAGGACAGCCATATTCTGTTATTAAAGGCCCAGTGCCGTCAAAAATGTGATTTCCCTGTGTTTTATGTATATATACATTTCCACACTATGAGGTTGGAATAATACTGCAAAATTGTGAAATTATGGTAATGCCCTTTTAGTGTAGGAGCTGTTTGAAAAGACCGACTGAAATTTCAGCCTGCTTTGGTGGGATGGAGTTTTGGCCTGTCTTGTGACATCACCAGGTGGTAAATTAGTTAATAGACCAATAAGAAAGAGAGTTCCAAACCTCTCTTCCAATAAAAGCAAGCTTTCAGTTTTCCCCTCCCCAGTCAGACCAATCCCAGACAGTCCTAGCAAAATTATTGCTTGAGAAATTGCTCTTTGATAATAAGCTATTCTTGTGTCTTTTTTTTACCATTTTAATGGAAAACAATCACAGTAAGGTACTTCATATGGATATTTAAATAAAAACGTCTGCATTGGACCTTAAAAACAAATGACAATAGTATTGAGTTTAATCCAAAATCAACATAGTAATACCAGGATTCTGTAACAAGATACAGTACTTCATATGTGTACTACAGTCCTGCAAGGGTCAGATTTTTCTGGAGCCACACCCACCCCACACGCGCCACATCAATTCCGAGCCCCACCCTCAACATCAGGACAGACCCACCGCTTGGAACTGTTCCAAGAGCCGAAACGCTACATGTCATATTACAGAAATGTATTTCATTGTTTTTATGACTCCAGAGTAGTACACTTGATTTTTAATTATTATTATTAGTCTATTATTACTATTCCCCTTACCTGTGTACATATACATATACATATATATATATATATATATATATTATATATATATATATATATATTATATATATATATATATATATACCATGCTCAGAAAAAATAAAGGGAACACTAAAATAACACATCCTAGATCTGAATGAATGAAATAATCTTATTAAATACTTTTTTCTTTACATAGTTGAATGTGCTGACAACAAAATCACACAAAAATAATCAATGGAAATCCAATTTATTAACCCATGGAGGTCTGGATTTGGAGTCACACTCAAAATTAAAGTGGAAAACCACACTACAGGCTGATCCAACTTTGATGTAATGTCCTTAAAACAAGTCAAAATGAGGCTCAGTAGTGTATGTGGCCTCCACGTGCCTGTATGACCTCCCTACAACGCCTGGGCATGCTCCTGATGAGGTGGCGGATGGTCTCCTGAGGGATCTCCTCCCAGACCTGGACTAAAGCATCCGCCAACTCCTGGACAGTCTGTGGTGCAACGTGGCGTTGGTGGATGGAGCGAGACATGATGTCCCAGATGTGCTCAATTGGACTCAGGTCTGGGGAACGGGCGGGCCAGTCCATAGCATCAATGCCTTCCTCTTGCAGGAACTGCTGACACACTCCAGCCCCATGAGGTCTAGCATTGTCTTGCATTAGGAGGAACCCAGGGCCAACCGCACCAACATATGGTCTCACAAGGGGTCTGAGGATCTCATCTCAGTACCTAATGGCAGTCAGGCTACCTCTGGCGAGCACATGGAGGGCTGTGCGGCCCCCCAAAGAAATGCCACCCCACACCATGACTGACCCACCGCCAAACCGATCATGCTGGAGGATGTTGCAGGCAGCAGAACGTTCTCCACGGCGTCTCCAGACTGTCACGTCTGTCACATGTGCTCAGTGTGAACCTGCTTTCATCTGTGAAGAGCACAGGGCGCCAGTGGCGAATTTGCTAATCTTGGTGTTCTCTGGCAAATGCCAAACATCCTGCACGGTGTTGGGCTGTAAGCACAACCCCCACCTGTGGACGTCGGGCCCTCATACCACCCTCATGGAGTCTGTTTCTGACCGTTTGAGCAGACACATGCACATTTGCGGCCTGCTGGAGGTCATTTTGCAGGGCTCTGGCAGTGCTCCTCCTGCTTCTCCTTGCACAAAGGCGGAGGTAGCGGTCCTGCTGCTGGGTTGTTGGCCTCCTACGGTCTCCTCCACGTCTCCTGATGTACTGGCCTGTCTCCTGGTAGCGCCTCCATGCTCTGGACACTATGCTGACAGACACAGCAAACCTTCTTGCCACAGCTCGCATTGTTGTGCCATCCTGGATGAGTTGCACTACCTGAGCCACTTGTGTTTGTTGTAGACTCCGTCTCATGCTTCCACTAGAGTGAAAGCATCGCCAGCATTCAAAAGTGACCAAAACATCAGCCAGGAAGCATAGGAACTGAGAAGTGGGCTGTGGTTACCACCTGCAGAACCACTCCTTTATTGGGGGTGTCTTGCTAATTGCCTATAATTTCCACCTGTTGTCTATTCCATTTGCACAACAGCATGTGAAATTTATTGTTAATCAGTGTTGCTTCCTAAGTGGACAGTTTGATTTCACAGAAGTGTGGTTGACTTGGAGTTACATTGTGTTGTTTAAGTGTTCCCTTTATTTTTTTGAGCAGTATATATATATAGATATAGAGATATATCTTTTTAATGGATTTATTTTACCTTTATTTAACTAGGCAAGTCAGTTTAGAACAAATTCTTAGTTACAATGACGGATCTACCCCAGCCAAACCCCAGACGACGCT
The DNA here is from genome assembly GCF_965601325.2 of Salmo salar. Classification (NCBI taxonomy): domain Eukaryota; kingdom Metazoa; phylum Chordata; class Actinopteri; order Salmoniformes; family Salmonidae; genus Salmo; species Salmo salar. The sequence goes on from NC_138308.1 coordinate 25,303,533, forward strand.
GGGCCAATTGTGCGCCGCCCTATGGGTCTCCCAAACATGGCCAGATGTGATGCAGCCTGGATTCGAACCAGGGACTGAAGTGACGCCTCTTGCACTGAGATGGAGTGCCTTTGACCGCTGCGCCACTCGGTAGCCAAAAATATTAATTGTATGAATACATTTTTCTGCAAGTCTATTCAAAATGTTGATAAAAGTAAACTATGCCATTAATTAAGAACAATATTTTCAAGATGTGATGCGTCACTGAAATCACTTTGAGAAAAATTGCCTTTTAATTAGCCTTCTTACCTAATGAAAGCCTATAGCCGACATAAAAAAATAATACCTTTCAATTAAAACTTAAATAAACTATTTCCAGAATTGAATATAGGCTGCAAAAACTAGGCTACATTTATTTAATAGACTAGCCGCACCGGTTTACACTCTACATGGCCTGCGTATGGTCTAATGAACGAAAGTCTGAATTAATGTAATAATTAACTGCGTTATCAAAAACAAATAGACTTCCGTGCTTGCAGGCTGTGTAACCACCTACCACGTTGTTGTCCTTCCAAACTGGGGATTTCACTCACGGAGCACCTTTTTGACAATGGTAGTGTAGACTATTCCCTTATCATAACCTTTATTTTTACTTCCCCGGGTTAGTATTTTATTCAGATCCCTAAGCAGCAGCTACTCTTCCTGGGGTCCACACAAAACATAAAACATGACATAATACAGAACATCAATAGACAAGAACAGGTCAAGGACTGAACTTCGGTGCCTCCCAACATTGACTCTGTACCGGTACCCCCTGTATATCGTCTCGCTATTGTTATTTTACTGTTGCTGTTTAACTACTTGTTCCTTTTATTTCTTATTCTTATTCATATTTTTTTAAACTGCGCTGTTGGTTAGGGGCCTGTAAGTAAGCATTTCACTGTAAGGTCTACACCTGTTGTATTCGGCGCATGTGACAAATACAATTTGATTTAATTTGATTTGATTTTGAACTTCACAAATTGAATAACAGAAAAAAAGGTCCTACTGACAGTTACACACATTGCTGACAATTACGCACACATCAGTACATATACATGTGCCTAAGAGTTCATTAGATCAGATAGGGGTGAGGCATTATGCTATAAAGTGTTGTAAGTTGCTTTAAAAACAAATAAAACAATTTGCAGTCAAAGGTGACACCAAGAAGTTTAGTCTCTACACTTGACATGTTTTACAATAGAGAAGCTTCCATTAAATAACACCCTATGTTCTATTGGATACATAGCCATGATATGGCAGAGGACGTAAAGCCATAACACATATGTTTTGTCAACAACAGATTATGGTCAATAATATCAAAGGCTGCACTGAAATCTAACAATACAGCTCCCACAATCTTCTTATTATCAATTTATTTCAGCCAATCATCAATCATTTGTGTCAGTGCAGTACATGTTGAGTGCCCTTCTCTAGATAAGCATGCTGAAAGTATTGTGTTAGTTTATTCACAGAGAAATAGCATTGTATCCGGTCAAACACCATTTTCTCTAAAAGTTTCCTAAGAGCCGTCAGTAAGCTGATTGGTCGGCAGTTAGAACAAATAAAGGGCACTTTGCCATTCTTGGGTAGCGGAATGACTTTAGCTTCCCTCCAGGTCTGAGGACAATCGCTTTTCTCCAGGCTCAGATTAAAGATATGACAAATAGGAGTGGCAATATAGTCTGCTACCGTCCTCAGTAGCTTTCCATCTAAGTTGTCAATATGAGGCGGTTTCTCATTATTGATGAACAACAATAATTTCCCCACCCTTCCCACACTTACTTTACATTATTCAAAATCGCATTGCTTTTCTTTCATTATTAGGTATTTTATTCATGATTATCATGGCTCACAGATTATTGTTGGCATTTAATTTCTAAATTTGTCCACTTTGCCAATGAAATAGTCATTAAAATAATTGGAAATATCTATGAATGAGCCTTCTGATTCAATGAAATATGGAGTTGAATTAGTCTTTCTGCTCATAATTTCATTTAAAGTATTCCAAAGTTTTTTTTCAATCATACTTTATATTATTTATTTTAGTTCCATAATACAGTTTCTTCTTCTTTTTGTTCAGATTGGTCCCTTAATTTCTCAATTTGCAGTAAGTCAGCCAGTCAGATGTGCAGCCAGATTTATTAGCCACTCCTTTTGCTTAATCCCTCTCAACCATACAGTTTTCCCATGCCTCATCAATCCATGGAGCCTTAACATTTCTAACAGTCAGTTTCTTAATGCCTTTCGTTAACTGGAAGAAACAATGTCATAAATGCATCAAGTGCAGTGTCTGCATGCTCCTCATTACACATCAGACAAACAAATATTCTTCAACATAGGAATCATTATGAAATGTTTTGTATGATCTCTTATACACTATTTTAGGCCAGGATTTAGAACTTTGCCTTTTCTGGATTTAGCCACTATATATTATGGTCACTACAGCCAATGGGTGTGAATACAACTTTAGAACAAAGTACTGCAGTATTAGTAAAAATGTGATCAATACACATCGATGACATGGTTCCTGTAGTGTTTGTAAACATCCTGGTCGGTTGATTAATAACCTGAACCAGATTACAGGCACTGGTTACAGTGAGAAGCTTCCTCTTGAGTGGACAGCTTGATGAAAACCAGTCTATATTCAGGTCACCCAGAAAATAGACCTCTCTGTTAACATCACATAGACTATTAAGCATTTCAAACATATTATCCAGATATTGACTGTTAGCACTTGGTGGCATATTGCAACACTCACAATAATAGGCTTGAGATGAGGCAGGTGAACCTACAACCACAGCACGTCAACAACATTTGACATAAGATCCTCTCTAAGCTTTACAGGAATATGGCTCTGAATAAACAGTATATAGCAACACCTCCCCCATAGGTATTCCTGTCTCATTTATATATGTTATATCCCTGTATTGCTACTACTGTATCATCAAAGGAATTATCTAAGTGAGTCTCAGAGATGGTCAATATATGAATGTTATCTGATGTACACAAGTTATTGATTTCATTAAGCTTATTTCTAAGGCTACGTATGAAGAATTTCATTCCAAAATGCTATATATCCATTTTCAGAAATGTTGCTGAATTGGCTTTTATTGATTAAAGAAATTTTGAGAGAGATTGGTGTGTTTTTCCCCCCACTATGTAATCATGGCATGCGTTTGTTCAATGACAGACATGTTTAAAATCTTTCACGTGATGGTTTCATTTCAGAGAGACAAATAATCATGTTTTTCTTTGCTAAATGTTATATATCTGCCTCCCTCTCAGATAAATAAGTAGTATTGCTATGTTTTACACAGTCAAATGTATTTTTATTTTTTAGTTCACCTTTATTTAACCAGGTAGGCAAGTTGAGAACAACTTCTCACTTACAACTGCGACCTGGCCAAAATAAAGCAAAGCAGTGCGACAAAAATAACAACACAGAGTTACACATGGGATAAACAAACGTACAGTCAATAACACAATATAAAAATGTGATACAGTGTGCGCAAATGAAGTAAGGAGGTAAGGCAATAAATAGGCCAATAGTGGCGATGTAATTACAATTTAGCAATTTATGCTGGAGTGATATATGTGCAGATGAGGATGTGCAAGTAGAAATACTGATGTGCAAAAGAGAAGAAAACAAAAACAAATATGGGGATGTGGTAGGTAGTTCGTTGGATGGGCTCTTTACAGATGGGCTGTGTACAGCTGCAGCGATTGGTAAGCTGCTCTGACAGGTGACGCTTGAAGTTAGTGAGGGAGATATAAGTCTCCAACTTCAGTGATTTTTGCAATTCGTTCCAGTCATTGGCAGCAGAGAGCTGGAAGGAAAGGCGGCCAAATGAGGTGTTGGCTTTGGGGAAGACCAGTGAAATATACCTGCTGGAGCACGTGCTACGGGTGGGTGTTGCTTTGGTGACCAGTGAGCTGAGATAAGGCGGAGCTTTACCTAGCAAAGACTTATAAACAAATATGTAGCAAGGACCAGCCAACAAGAGCATACAGGTCGCAGTGGTGGGTAGTATATGGGGCTTTGGTGACAAAACGGATGGCACTGTGATAGACTGCATCCAGTTTGCTGAGTAGAGTGTTGGAGGCTATTTTGTAAATGACATCGCCGAAGTCAAGGATCGGTAATTAAAAACATAAAAAAATGTATGTACAAATGATGTACAAATGATGCATTTGTCATATCAATATAAAAAATCATTAAAAAAATCAATACAACAATATGAGATCTGTATGTAAAATGTTTACATTTGACATTTTAGTCATTTAGCAGATGCTCTTATCCAGAGCGACTTACAGTAAGTGCATTAATCTTAAGATAGCTAGGTGAGACAACAACATATCACAGTCAAATATACAGTACACAAACATTCCATTCCAGCTAAGCAATGGATATACTGTATAGTGTTTAGCTAAAAAACGAATCTAAAATCTATGAATAAAATTTCTGAAAACAGTAATATTTTACTCACACATGAAGATACCCATAAGCATAGCTACGGGAAGATGTTTTGTGGGTGGGGCGCATTTTAATTGTTTTGTCCGTGCTGCAGATGGCTGTCTTGACTAGCAGGCCCAGTGTACAACCTTTTGTGGAAATAAATAAATCAATATTATAATGTTTGTATTATTCAGGGGGTGATGCAGTACCCACAACACCACTATGACCATAAGCAATCATTTCTGATGAAAAAACACAAATGTGAAAAATTGGTGGATATAGTGTTTTGGAAATAAACTCTTCATATAGCCAATATTGATATCTTTAGCCCTTTTCTGAGTAGCTTACCAGAGATAATAATATTGAATAAAGCAAGAAAAGTAAGTGTGTGTGTGTGTGTGTGTGTGTGTGTGTGTGTGTGTGTGTGTGTGTGAGATGCAGGGCTGGAGCTAGTCTCTCACTCCTTCCAGGCTTTTGGGTGGGTGGGTGGACAATGAGCCTGTTGTAGCGGATGTAAGCAATGTCCCCACGCTCTCTGGCAGCCTTCATGACTGGGATCAGTTATTTTTGCCTCTGGCGCATAGCTTCAGAGAAGTCCTCGTTGAGGAAGTGTTGGTTCCTCTCAGGTTCTTGGCTCTCTCCAGAATAGCCACCTTGTTCTGGAACCCCAGGAACTTTACCACTATTGACCGGGGTCTGTCACCTGGGCTGCTCAACCAACGTTAGACATTTTTGCCTCAGCTAGGCTATCCAGAGAAAGTAAACTTGGCAATGTGTCGTATTCTCACGTGGGGAGTGGGAACATAAGCTCTGCGCGTGGACAAATTAGAACATTTTAGCGCCACACAAATAAGGGACAGTTCCGGGCTTCACACACTCTCAATGCGTGTGTGTTCTGACAGCCTTATGTCTGCCTCGCCCCTCACAGAATGGAATTCACAACACAATGCAAACCGACAAGCTCCTGGGTTATTTAGCAGTGTATTATCTGGATTTAAATTGTTTCCAACTTACAATGTAATTGTTCTGAACCGCGAGCCGACCCACGGGTGGAAAGAATGTTTTCATTCTACCCGGCAGCTGATTCTATTGCTGCTCACCCGCGAGGAACTGTGGGTATCAGACTCCAATGCAGGACTCTAATGTGTGCTGGCTACATTGGTGCAATGACTCGTATCACATTAAAACAATGACTTCATAACTAGCTGCAGTGGTGTGTGTTACCCACACATCTCTATCCCTCTCTGGTGCACAGGCACTAACTTTGACTGACATTCAAATGAACGCGGTGTTTGCCGTGCAAACAGCTCAGATAGGCAGTGTCTGAGATAGATCTGTCGTCAGAGGCTATTGAGCATATGATGAATACAACAATAACCAGCCCGGGGTCCCAAATGACTGAGCAGTGTTCTCTCAACGACTTCTGTGCTAACAGCGTTAACTCTGAACAGTTAGGTTCGGGTGGATGGGGGTGGCATAGGACAGGCAGTTGTTTATCATGCCAATCTCCAACGTAGACTGATTGCTACTGCACCCATGAGCGAACAACATATCTCCAACAGCTCTGCATGACAAAGACATTATGCATAAATGGGAAAGGAAAGGGAAAGGGGGATACCTGAATGCACTCAACTGAAATGTGTCTTCCGCATTTAACACAACCCCTCTGAATCAGAGAGGTGTGGGAGGCTGCCATAATCGACGTCCATGTCTTTGGAACAGTGGAATGGTTATGAGATGTAAGCCAACAGCATGATCAGTCACCCTAGATACATGTCTTTAGAGTGAAGAATGCAGAGGAAGGGGACAATCCACCCAGTATACTCACATTCTGCAGCTGCAGGCCCGTGTTAGGCCTCAGGCCGGGTTTGGACTCCAGGGCAGAGGCATTGGCGCTGTAGTTCTTCAGGCTGCGACTCTCTTTCAAGTGGGCCTGGAGTTTTTCCCTGCGTCTCCTGAGGGGGAGTGCATGTGCATGGCATGTTAACTAAACCACAGCATTGCCTTGACCTTTAACCCTCAGACCCCACTCTGTACCTCTCTACCCCTAGTTGTTGTAGTGAGGAAGTGTATACTGAGGGGCTCTGATGGAGCTAATGTGTTCATGTGCTCTAACTCCATTTTAGATGAATTCCAAATGGCTCTAGACCATGGTTTGATCCGATTATCTTGTTGTCAGACTGCTCACTCACTCACTCACATCGTTATATTACAGACCCAGTGAAATTACAATGAATTTATCACAGGGCTGTCTGCTCCTTATACCCTGAATGACAGTTTGCCATCACAGCTTGGATGTTTGACCCAGCATTCTGGATGAATATATAAGGGATATACATTATAGACAGGTGCTTTCAGGCGTAAACAGAATGTACAACATGCGTACACAATTAATGTGTGTAGGGCCCATACCGATACAATAAAACAAACTGCCAAGAGCTATCTTAATGCAAAAAAGTATGCAAATGTATTAAACGGAAATAAATAAAAAATTCAACTTCATATTTATTATCTCTAGCACCACCTCAACATCAACATTTGGGAAAATGCCACATTTCTAGGTTTTGTAGTAAAAAAAGATAGAGGAAGATAAGTGTTTCCAAGACATCATCAACCACTTAGTAGACCATTAGTAGGCAGTTCCTTCTCATAATTGGTTAAAAGCACGATGCACACTGATGATGTCGTTTGAAACACTTATCTTTTTTTCCACAAAACATAGAAACACGCCATTTTCACATACAGTGTATGTTGATGTTGGAGTGGTGAGGGAGATGATGAATATGAAGTTAATCATTTTCCCTTTAACTTTATTTGGAGGGATACAACTGTGAATCCGTATTCTTACAGTAGGTTAGAGGTGTAGGATCTTAATTTTACCAGTTTCTCACAGCAGGAAAATAATCCTGCAGCAAAAGGAAATGTGAATTATTGTGTGGATTATAATTAATGATTGCTACATTTTTCGTTAGAAATGTTTAAGTGGAAATTACAAACTTTTGAAGAATTTTTAAGCCTTGAATGCACTAGAAGTTAGTCATTTCCTGCTTCAAAAGGGTGATAAAATGAAGATCCTTCACCTGTATTTGACACGGAGTGTCAGCTGAAACTAGATCAATAGCCAATTGCCTGTGGTGTGTTCTATTGGTTTAGGTGTAGGAACTGAACTGAGATCAGATCCTCTGGGTGATCATGTCCACTCACTTGTTCCGACAGTAGAGAGCCATACAGAGCGTGCCCAGAACACTTATCCCCACGGCGATGCAGGTGATTGACAGCACTTGTCTCTTGTACACCTCCTTGCTCTCTGTTGAAATGAAGAGAAGCGGAAGAGCTGACATTGACGGAGGAACAAAGAGCAAAAATAGGAAAATCCTAGGACTGGGAGAGAAGTTAGTGTCCACAGAGACGCTCCCATAACCAATGTTAAAGAGAGAAATCTCCAAGGAGATGACCACAGAAAATAAAACATTGCCCTTAACTCACTGTAATAATAATGTTCATGTCTAATTTTCACATGCCATTTATAAAACCAAACAACCCCCCAGTTAGTCTTAACAACACTGTCATATCATCAGCCCCATTGGATGCAAAGCCTTGTCATAGATGCTAGTTGTAATGTAGCCGTGTCTGAAAACAGAAGATAAGAGTTATAGTTGTAATGGTCACCATTAAGGGTGACAAATGGCAGCTGTCTCTTTTCATATGAAAAAGTAAATCATAGTTGCCTTCAAAGGAATTAATAGGCAATCAATCAGATTATATTTGGTACAGCAGACCTTGAGGAGAACCACCACACAAATCCCCACAAAATAGGGGAAAATTGTATCCATGCAACAGACAAATGGTTAAATCATTTTGACCAATATGGTGTACATGGGTTGAAGGACAAAACAGTTTGATATCCACATCTCTAACATGATTATGAGGCAAGGCAATGAGGAATATTGTACATACATGTATTGCAATTTCTATAAAAAATCTGTATTTATGGAATTGTTGGTCCCATCTTCCAAAATGTTTTACCCAGGTAGCCCTATAGTGTTGTGCTCTCTGGGCCAAGAAGAACAGGAGAGCCCCAGGCTTTTGTAGCCAACTGTAGAACACACCAAACGTGGCCCAGTAATACATTAATTTACTTTATCTTATCAAAATCAATATTGAAGCCAAAACACTTGAGAGCTGGGCTAATTAACCTCCCTCCCTCCCTCCCTCCCACCAGTAGTTTCAAGGGGCAGTATTTCTGTTTTGATGTATCTAATCAGCCTGAGTCATCACATAACCTTGTTTACTGTAATTATGAGAAGAGAGGAACCTTGTGGGAGATGTAGGAAAGTGGCACTTGCAATCCCATGACAGCTAACCCTGCATGTCACTCCCAGTGACGCCTCACATGCTACAAAACAACCTCACTGTTAATAGAATACCACAGTATGATTCATAATACCCATAAAACCTAGCGTTCAAACAAGGAAATGGTTCCAATCATTTTTCCACCATTCATTTTTCACACAGGGGATTTTAGAAACACTTAAAATAAGGGCTGTTTCGTGTAGGCTTACCCTGGCGTGATGTTTTGATAACCGTGTAAATATCTCTAGGACAAGGTGTCTTTATCAATATATTCACCAGTATTTACCCCTCTAAAATGAAATGCTAATTAGCTGATAATGTGGCTATCATAAAGAACTACAAATGCCATGATGATATGGACGAGACTGCCGAATCGAGGCAAAGGTAAGAATCTCTGGATTAACTATCTAATGTCAGCAAAATGTAGCAATTAATAAAATGGCAAAATGTCTTTAAATGGACAATTCTGTGAACTGTCTTGTGCAAGTTTTAAATTGACACAATACCTGTTATCAAAGGTGTCAGCTAGAGATGATGTGCAGGAGCTTGCAGGGATTTGTAGTTTTGCATGATGTCTACTTTGATGCAAATTTTCGAATCTGAGAGTAAATAGAGCCGAATATATTGATGTCACCTTGTCAGAGAGAGATTTACATGGTTGTCAAAACGTCACGCCAGGGTAAACCTACACGAAACACAGCCCTTATTTTAAGCGTTTCTAAAATCCCCTAAGGGAAACATGAATGGTGAAAAACGATTGGAACCATTTCCCTGTTTGATCGCTAGGTTTTATGGGTATTATGACACCTCCACTGAGGGGCTGTATAGACTATTTTAGTCCATACATCTGAATCTTCTGTGCCCACAACCTCCCTGCAGAGTACCATGATGATACACTAATGGGAAAAGGTTTTACTCTGTTCCTCTGATGCACGTCATAAATGCTGTATACAAGCCCCGTTTGGAGGTAATTAACAATGTGTTGTCAAGGTCAAGGGCGGCCTACAGTACATGAAGTTGTAGCCACAGTAAACGAACCCCTGTGCTCTGGTTCACTGATTCAGAATCCGCTCTGGTTCTGAATAAATCATATAACCTAAATTACAAATATGATGTGTATTTGTAAGGGTACAGGGTCATATTTGTTTTCTTTCCAATTGAAATAACAAATTAGTCATGTGGTTTAACAGGACAATTGTAGAACCATGCAGTAATGGTTACATTACGTAAGAGTGACAAGAAGTACATGTGATATAGTCACCTTCCTAATAATGAGTTGCACCCCCTCTTGCCCTCAGGACAGTCTCAATTCGTCAGGGCATGGACATGGAAAGCGTTCCACAGGGATGCTGGCCCTTGTTGACTCCAATGCTTCCCACAGTTGTGTCAAGTTGGCTGGATGTCCTTTGGGTGGTAGACGATCCTTGATACACACTGGAAACTAGGGGTGTGCCGACATGGCCATACTCGTATTCATAATCGTACCAGTTAGTTGACAGTTGATAGTCGGATTGGGTGATACTTGTGATCGGAAAAAACTGAAGTGTTTTAATATGCCTAAATGGATGTTGGCAAAATAACTCTGCACGTTCTCACTGCATAAAAGTTGCAGATTAGGACCAGTGCGCGGAGGAGTGCTTGTGTCTGTGTCTGTGTCAGTGTCTTTGTCCTCAACTTGCAGTGGGCAGCTAAGTTTGCTGTCACTCAGTCAGAATGCGCATTAGCGTTTCATATTTTTTCCCTACTCTTGCCCCACTTGTTAGATATTATGCACATTGAGAGTTTGATAGCAAACATTCTCATCATGTGATTTATCGTAGTAGCGTGCAGCAGCATTCTAAATGATCAGACCGATAACATGAGGAAAAGTGATTGGACGAAATTATAAAGTGAGTCAACTGAGAAATACAGCTTCCCTCTATCCAATTAGAGCAGCAGGATCAACGGATCAACGCTCTTTACAGATAGGCAAACTAGCCAGTTGAGTTATTTAGACTACACACGTGAGTGACTCAAAGACAGGACAGTATGGTTTAGAAACTCTGTGACTGACTTACATGAGATAGAGGGTTGCTGGCATCAGGAAAAAAAAGAAAAAAAAATTCTGATCACGGATAATTGCAAAAAATAATTGGTTCGTAATCACCCATATCCGTAATAATACTTGTTTTGTCCGACTACTTGGCACACCGCAAATGGAAACTGTTGTGTGAAAAACCCAGCAGCATTGCAGTTGTTGACACACTCCAACCGGTGCACCTGGCACCTACAACAATACCCAGTTCAAAGGCATTTAAATATTTTGTCCTGCCTGTTCACCCACTGAATGGCACAATCCATGTCTCAATTGTCTCAAGGATTAAGAATCCTTCTTTAACCTGCCTCTTCCCCTTTATCTACACTGATTGAAGTAGATTTAACCAGTGACATCAATAAGGGATCATAGCTTTCACCTGGTCAGTCTATGTCATGGAAAGAGCAGGTGTTCCTAATGATTTGTACACTCAGTGTATATATAAATAAAAGTATGTGGACAACTGCTCTTCGAAAATCTCATTTCAAAATCATGGGCATTAATATGGAGTTGGTCTCCCCTTTGCTGCAACAGCCTCCACTCATCTGGGAAGGCTTTCCACTCGAAGTTGGAACATTGCTGCGGGGACTTCCTTCCATTCAGCCACAAGAGCATTAGCACTGATGTTGGCCGATTAGGCCTGGCTCACATTCGGCATTCCAATACATCCCAAAGGTGTTCGATGGGGTTAAGGTCAGGGCTCTGTGCAGGCCAGTCAAGTTCCTCTACACCAATATCGACAAACCATTTCTGTATGGACCTCACTTTGTGCATGGGGGAATTGTCATGCTGAAACAGGAAAGGGCCTTCCCCAAACTTCTGCCACAAAGTTGGAAGCACAGCATCGTCTAGAATGCCATTGTGTGTTGTAGCGTTAAGATTTCCCTTCACTGGAACTAAGGAGCCTGAACCATGAAAAAAATCATTATTCCTCCTCCACCCAACTTTACAGTTGGCACTATACATTGGAGCAGGTAGTGTTCTCCTGGCATCCTCCAAACCCAGATTTGTCCGTAGGACTGCCAGATAGAGAAGCGTGATTCATCACGCCAGAGAACGCATTTCCCCTGCTCTAGAGTACAATGGAGGCGAGCTTTACACCGCTAGCATGTGGTAGGGTGCATCCAGAAAACTCTGATTCTGTTATACGATACATAACATTATTATAATATGAAGATTTTACTGTTCCTCTGTGGTTGATATCATATATGATTAGGACATTTCAGGTACCCATACTTTCTGCTAAAACTAATAACAAAGCCTAAGCCCTTTAATCACATAGCTTAGCCCTATATGTTTAGAAATAAATCAATATGAGAGAAACATATTACAACATTGATATTATAAACCATTATTCAACTAATAAGATGCAACTATGCTGGAATAAATATGTAGCTAACAACTATAAATAGTTCCTTAAGTAGGGGCATGAATATGAACGGTAGTATTTGTATCTGTGTCAATTCTCTCCACTGTGTCTGACACCCTTCCCTATGACTGTGAAACAGTGATGTGTTTCACACATGGAAATAAGAGAGAAACCAAAACAGTTTCATCACAGAGCCCCTGCTGTTCCTAGTTTCAGTTGACAGACAGCAACCTTCTCCCCCTTGCCATTAAAGGACTTGAGACAACAGGAAGAACAGGAAAGCTAACACATGCCTACATGTGTAAGCACTCACATCATTGCCACTCAATTGTTTCTTTGACCTGGGTACATGAACAGAACTGTCCAGAAGTCATTTCTGTTTACTATATGTTTTCCACTCAGTGAAGCCTCTGGTGGTCATGACATGTCAGTTAAACAGGGCTGGGGACTTTGGCTTTTGATGGCATCAACTCCTCCTTCTTGTAGATAACTTTCTTTAACTGGATAATGACAGAGGAGACTGACATTTCACTCTCACTCCAGGAGTCACATCAAAGAATCTAACCCTACTCAATACGTACACGCACACACACACACGCACACATACAGACACACACGCACGCACGCACAGTCTCTTTGCAGAGAGCATTTGACTTGCAAGTGCAGTGTGAGTGATTGTAATCAAAGTTACAATAGCAGAGCTGTAGGAGCCAGGTTATCTCTCCTTGTCCCCTGTGTCCATTTTGAACCTGCGCCTCAGAGGAAAACATGACATTTCCTTCACAGGTATCATTTTTAGCCGCATACGTATGGCAGGGATCAAGCAAACAAACAAACCAAGCAAACAGAGTAAAATGCACAATGAAGCAATCTGTCACTTCTTCACTCCTTGTCACTGTCAGTTGGAATCCATGGCTCACAGTGGACGTAGGTAGCAGTCTACTGTGGGAATGGCCTCCATTGGCATGCAAATGATTTTTATTGCCCAACAAAATCAAATATTATTACATTCCAAACCGACTGAGGGCCTGGAGTAGCATACCTCCTTTACCTGTATGTAAGATCTCGCTCTTCCTCGCTCTCCTCCTTCTTCTACTCTCACTACCCATCTCATTCTGTTTCTCACTCCTGTTTCTCTGCATTCCTTTGTTTCTGTCCTATTGTCTGGATCTTCCCTCATTCCAGCTTCTCTCTCTCTCTCAATTCTATTCAAAAGGCTTTATTGGCATAGGAAACATATGTTTACATTGCCAAAGCAAGTGGAATAGATCATAAACAAAAGTGAAATAAACAATAAAAAACTAACAGTAAACAAACGAATAGAGACATTTAAAATCTCTCTCTCCTTCTCTCTCTCTCCTCCCTCTCTCTTTCTGTCTCTCGCTCTCTCTCTCTTACTGCAATCTCTCCATCCCCCTCAGTCTCTCTGGCTCTTCCAGTAAAATGCTGTTTGTGGTGTCTTCCCTTGTGACCCACTACAAATGGTTGATTTCACAGGGTTTACCCAGAGGAATTAGAGAGCTGGCTGATGGTCCTGCCTCAGGTGAACTGCATAACATTGAAGTGGACTAAATTAGAGAGAAAAATTCTAACGGAGCTATACCAGATTAGAACATTTTGTTCTTTGCTGATTAACACTGGTCGGTGATCCTTATTGAACAAGGACACCACATATGAGACAATTAGCACAATGAGCTAAAAACACTTTCTTTAATGCAGTCACAAATATTTTTCACATTCTGTTACGTTATAGCCTAATTCTAAAATAGATTAAATCTTCCCTTCATCAATCTACACACAATACCCCATTATGACAAAGCAAAAAAAAAAAACAGGTTTTTAGATATTTATTAAAAATAAAAAAACGTATTTACATAAGTATTCAGACCCTTTGCTATGAGACTTAAAATTGAGCTCAGGTACACCCTGTTTCCATTGATCATCCTTGAGATGTTTCTACAACTTGACTGGACTCCACCTGTGGTAAATTCTGTTAATTGGACATGATTTGGAAAGGCACACACCTGTCTATATAAGTTCCCACAGCTGACAGTGCATGTCAGAGCAAAAACCAAGCCATGAGGTCGAATGAATTGTCCGAGGAGCTTCGAGACAGGATTTTATAGTGCCACAGAGCTGGGGAAGGGTACAAAAAAAATTCTGCAGGGTTGAAGGTCACCAAGAACACAGTGGCATCCATCATTCTTAAATGGAAGAAGTTTGGAGCCACCAAGACTCCTACAACCTACAGTTGAGCGCCCAGCCAAACTGAGCAATCGGGGGAGAAGGGCCTTGGTCAAGGAGGTGACCAAGAACCCGATGATCACTCTGATAGAGCTCCAGAGTTCCTCTGTGGAGATGGGAGAACCTTCCAGAAGGACAACCATCTCTGCAGCACTCCACCGATCAGGGATTTATAGTAAAATGGCCAGAAGGAAGCCACTCCTCAGTAAAAGGCATATGACAGCACGCTTGGAGTTTGCCAAAAGGCACCTAAAGGCCTCTCAGACCATGAAAAACAAGATTCTCTGGTCTGATGAAACCAAGATTTAACTCTCTGACCTGAATGCCAAGCGTCACGTCTGCAGGAAACCTGGCACCATCCCTACGGTGAACCATGGTGGTGGCAGCATCATGCTGTGGGAATGTTTTTAAGCGGCAGGGACTGGGAGACTAGTCAGGATTGTGCGAAATATGAACAGAGAAAAGAACAGAGAGATCCTTGATGAAAACCTGCTCCAGAGTGCTCAGGACCTCAGACTGGGGTGAACGTTAATCTTCCAAAAGGACAACGACCCTAAGCACACAGCCAAGACAACGCAGGAGTGGCTTCGGGACAAGTCTCTGAATGTGTTTGAGTTGCCCAGCCAGAGCCCGGAATTGAACCCAATCGAACATCTCTCTGGAGAGACCTGAACATAGCTTTGCAGCGATGCTCCCCATCCATCCTGACAGAGCTTGGAAGGATCTGCAGAGAAGAGTGGGAGATACTCCCCAAATACAGCCGTGCAAGCTTGTAGCGTCATTCCTAAGAAAACTCAAGGCTGTAATCGCTGCCAAAGGTGCTTGAAAAAGTACTGGGTAAAGGGTCTGAATACCTATGTAAATGTGATATTTCAGTTTTTATTTTTAATACATTTGCAAAAATGTCTAAATGCCTGTTTTTGCTTTGTCATTATGGGGAACTGTGTGTAGATTGATAAGGGGAAAAAACGACTTAATCAATTTTAGAATAAGCCTATAAAGTAACAAAATGTGGAAAAGGTAAAAAAGTCTGAATACTTTCCGAACACATTGTAAATAGCTGCACGATACATGCTCCCCTCTTAAGAAGGACATGGGCAAAATGAAATGTTGCTGCTGTCTCATTTTTCCCCCTTTTATTAGGGGGGGTGATCAGCTTTAATATTGCCGATAGATTGTTGCTGACATCATTGAAATTGTCTGAATCGTTTCCAAAACCCATTTATATATATTTTGAAAAATAGTGGGAGGCCCCAGGGGCACAACTGAGAAGGAGGACAAGTACATTAGAGTGTCTAGTTTGAGAAACAGACGCCTCACAAGTCCTCAACTGGCATCTTCATTATATAGTTCCAGCAAAACACCAGTCTCAACGTCAACCGTGAAGAGGTGACTCCGGGATGCTGGCCTTCTGCAGCAACACAGTGGCCTCCATCATTCTTAAATGGAAGTAGTTTGGAACCCCTAAGACTCTTCCTAGAGCTGGCAGCCCAGCCAAACTGAGTCCCTCTGTGGAGCTCTGTGCAAAAAGGTTTTGGTACCCTTCCCCAGATCTGTGCCTCGACGCAATCCTGTCTCTGAGCTCTATGGACAATTCCTTCAAATCAAATCAAATCAAATTTCATTGGTCACATACACATGGTTAGCAGATGTTAATGCGAGCGTAGCGAAATGCATGTGCTTCTAGTTCCGACCATGCAGTAATATCTAACAAGTAATCTAACAATTTCACAACAACTACCTTATATACACAAGTGTAAAGGAATGAATAAGAATACGTACATAAAAATATATGGATGAGCAATGGCCAAACGGCATAGACAAGATGCAGTAGATGGTATAGAGTACAGTATATACATATGTGATGAGTAATGTAGGGTATGTAAACATTAAATAAAGTGGCATTGTTTAAAGTGACTAGTGATACATTTATTACATCCAATTTTTAACTATTAAAGTGGCTAGAGGTTTGAGTCAGTATGTTGGCAGCAGCCACTCAATGTTAGTGATGGCTGTTTAACAGTCTGATGGTCTTGAGATAGAAGCTGTTTTTCAGTCTCTCGGTCCCAGCTAGCTTTGATGCATCTGTACTGACCTCGCCTTCTGGATGATAGCGGAGTGAACAGGCAGTGGCTCGGGTGGTTGATGTCCTTGATGATCTTTTTGGCCTTCCTGTGACATCGGGTGGTGTAGGTGTCCTGGAGGGCAGGTAGTTTGCACCCGGTGATGCGTTGTGCAGACCTCACTACCCTCTGGAGAGCCTTACGGTTGTGGGCGGAGCAGTTGCCGTACCAGGTGGTGATACAGCCCGACAGGATGCTCTCAATTGTGCATCTGTAAAGGTTTGTGAGTGTTTTTGTTGACAAGCCAAATTTCTTCAGCCTCCTGAGGTTGAAGAGGCGCTGTTGCGCATTCTTCACCACGCTGTCTATGTGGGTGGACCATTTCAGTTTTTCCGTGATGTGTAAGCCGAGGAACTTAAAACTTTCCACCTTCTCCACTACTGTCCCGTTGATGTGGATAGGGGGTGCTCCCTCTGCTGTTTCCTGAAGTCCACGATCATCTCCTTTGTTGACGTTGAGTGTGAGGTTATTTTCCTGATACCACACTCCGAGGGCCCTCACCTCCTCCCTGTAGGCCGTCAGATATTTCTGATTTTTGTTTTTAATACATTTGCAAACATTTCTAAAAACCTGTTTTTTCTTTGTCATTATTGGGTATTGTGTGTAGATTGATAGATCTTTTTTTTAAATCAATTTTGGAATAAGACTGTAACGTAACAAAATGTGAAAAGGGAAGTGGTTTGAATACTTTCAGAAAGCACTGTGTATACACTGATATAGATGCTATGGTTCATCCATACTTTGTTGGGCAGATACCTCTATTTCCCAGGTATCTATGGTCTTCTGAGTACACCAGCTGTGTTTATATGAAGAAGAGTCATTAACAATGTCTCACAGTACAATGTCATTAACTACAGCTCTTTTGCCCATAATTTACACCAATGCCAAATGGAGAAAGGCTGGCAGGATGGGGATGTGCTCTCCCGTCAAGACCCCACAGACACACGTACAGGCAGTGCCAGTGTGCAAGGATGCTGTTAGTTACCGTGCCAACAGTATTAAATCTCCCTCACTGTCTCCTGCCTCTCTGTTCTCTGCCGTTTCCAAGGAGACTGGAGAACATTAGTATTCTAAGGGGGAACTTGAGAGGGAGAGGGAGAGGGAGAGGTGAAGGGGAGTTGCCATAGCCCTCTGTTTGAAGGACTTTGAGAAAATTGCTGTCCTCTAAATTGCATTACATACATTATGGGATAGTGAAAAGTTCTCATCGGAACAAACAAAAGGTATAGTTATGTATAAAATAGAAATATGATATATAATTAAAAAGGTGAAAAACAAACAAACGTGGAAGGTATGCAAGTCATATAAGTACGGTTCATAAACATTACGAACGAAGTGGGTGCACAACTTGATTTCAGAAAACATGACTCATAGCAGTGTAAAAAAGGAAGAAGCTTTCTTACCCATAAACTCAATGCCCAAGTGATCTGCTGTTCCAGTGAGGAGAGGAGAGAAGGGGAGACATGGACAACAGGAGAGGGAGGGAGGGAGAGAGAGAGAAAGCTATTAGAAACAGATGCACGTTAGCATCCTGTCACAGCGTAAAGTAGCATTGTCTATGACTTGTTGTTTTATGTAAGGGAGATCCAATAGCCCCCTGTATTCACGTCACATAGCGTCAGTAGACACATGCTCTGGGCATAATCCAAGCTGACACAGAGTAGACTGCGCCCATAGACTCCGTGACTTATTTCCCATGCTCGAAAAACGCACCATGAATTACACGATTTCTAGTGTATATTACACTCTGTGAAAGATATCAGTGCGTAGTGAGATATCCTGACATAAGACTTTTGCCTACATCTCAGATTACAAAAAGTGGAAGATTGTTTCCGCAGTTTTGACTGTGGAGCTTAGTGGTCACACGATTTTGTTGCCATGTATACAGTTGTGTTGTGTAAATGGTTCCCTGAGAATCCATGCAGCACAAACATACTATTTACATTTATAAGGACATTTTGTACATTTTATTGTAATTGTAATGTACATTTTAGTCTGTGTGTCATATAGTTTGAACTACGGTGGGAAAATAGTCATCACTTAGGTCAGGACAGTGGGGGGTAGCCCCAGAGAAACATATTGGTATACATGAATAAGTGGCTGAAACACTCCTAACACCAATGGCTTTGCCGCAGTGGAGATGTTATCTATCTCCTGAGCGTACTGTCAGAGGTAAGATTAATTACGCTGCATAGTGGAATACCAAGGGGTCTGGGAGATCTGAGCTTAATCTCATAATTTTAAAGAGCGATGTCATTGCATCATTTCTCAGTCAGTGATCCTGAGACCTCAGCCTCCCTTCTAGAGATCTCCCTTCAATACACAGTGACATGAAGAGGAACGCAACAGAATGAGTATTCTATGAAAATGCTGTTGATGTATTGTACCTGTGAATAGAGAGAAAAGGAAAGCTGTACTGCAGCCCTACCTGGATATGCTGTACTTGATATATATTTTTATTATAGTTATTCATGATGTCTTGTCATTGCCTTTCATCTTGAGATTAATTTTGAAAATAACAAATGTCTACAGCAACATCTATCTAAATCCAGAGGTGTGGCAGTAAGGCAACATCACAGCATAAAAGAGCATCACTAATTATAACGAGACAAGCTATTTAATATTGACAGCACAACCAGATGGCGTCCTGGTGCCGTTCACCCAGTTGGAACTGAACTCAGATCTGTAGAACATATTGTACCAATCTAAACCTAAAAAAGGAACTCCTGTGTCTTATTGGTGCACTGCAACAGTGCGGGAAGGCCATAATATAAGAGTGATCCTACACATAGAATAGCAACACAAAGAAAAATAAAATCTATATTTTTCACTGGAGAGTCTTTGGCAGAACAAAAGTTCAATTTGTTATTCAGCTGGAGGTGACATTTGCGAACGCCATCTCCCCTGTACCAGTGTGGGCTGGCCGACACAGAGCCCTAGGTAGAACAATATGGCAGTGTGTACATAGGTCAGAGGAGGCTGCTGAGGGGAGTATGGCTCATAATAATGTCTGGAACGGAATAAATGGAATGGTATAGAACTCATCAAACACATGGTTTCCATGTGTTTGATGCCATTCCATTCACTCCATTCCAGCCATTATCTTGAGCCGTCCTCCCCTCAGCAGCCTCCTCTGACATAGGTGGCTGCTCCCTGATGTCTCTGTGTGATTGTGGCCAGACGGAGAGGCAGGTGCAGCCAGTGGGGTACCTGTGACCTGCCGGTCATCCTACTTCCCTTCCACCCCACACCTCCCTGAAGAACACTCACCATGCCAACATAGCCCCTCCACCTGTCTGCAGGTAAATGCGTAAAGAGGCAAAAACGACTAAAATAGCCCAGAAAATACCACAAGAAATACAGACTCCCTAAAGCTGCTCTCCCGGGAAAAAGCCCCTCATGTCGGTTGACTGACATGTTGTTGGTTTGCTGACATGTTGTCCCATGGTGCATCTACCGTTGTCTCGTTATTCATGGTATTGCCTCCCCACCCACCAAGGTATCAAAGGTAGTTGGTTAAGGGTAGTCTGGAGCCTTATGGGAGACTTTGTGAGTCTTTGCGAGTTTGTGGTGAAAGAATGCTGACGCACATACTAGTATAGAGAGAAAGAAAAACATCCAGAAGTCACCAGTCTCTTTGAATCTGCAGTTCACTCTAACTGATGACTATAATTGTCCTTCAATGTCCATGATTTCAATACAAAGTCAGTCATTCTAACTGCAATGCTTTTGTAAAGGCATTCTAAGTTCTTCACCTGAACTGAAGTAAACAAAAAAGGGAAAAAAAGACCATCTCAGAGACTTCACTTCTGGTTGGCTGACATGTTGTCCCATGATCATGTCACTGCCTCCTCGCCCACCCAGGTATCCAGACAAGCCTGTCAAGGCCAAGCCTTTGTGAGTCCCCCTGTGGTAAAAGAATGCTGACGTACTGTCCATACACAGAAAAATACATTTTTCAGCAGTAACTTACCAGTTTCTTTGAATTGGCAATTCACTGTAACTATTGACTTTAATCGTCTTCTAATGCAGGGGTTTTCAAAACTCTCCACAGTGACCCCCAGCCATTCCATGTATTTGAACAATTTCAGAGCTAGCACAATGTATTCAACATAGCCTTAGATTAGGTGAATCAGGTGAGCTAGTTCAGGGATAACACAAAACTGTGAAATATCTGGGGTAGCTGAGGAGATACAAAATCTCGCTATGTCTACCTGCAAGACCTTTGTAAAGGTGTTCAAAGTTTGGAACTGTAGTTAAGAATAGCAAACAAAGGGAACAAACAAAATTACCATCTCCGCGACTACATACTGTAGGTAACTGTGAATTGCCGTGGTGCCCTGTACTGATAGATGAGACTCCATGGTTATTTCAACTGTACTTGATCATTCCGGAAGCTGACCCTCAGTTGCTGTTAGTGAGAGAAGTGAACTGCTACTGTCACAACTACTCTGGTTGAGATATCAGGTGAGGCATTACCCTTGTCTGGCTACCCAAACTCCTTGCTCCGGTCAAACGCTATGCCATGCCCACAGACGTTAGTTTGTTCTCCGCAATGAGTCTGGATCTGAGTACCTTTCCAATGATTTTTAGAATGGAAATCCATTCTAGACCGTCTTATTAGTCCCAGAAACCGATGGGTTGGGCAAGAGACAGAACACACGTGGGTAAAGTGGCGTTTAGAAAATGCCTCATTCCTCATACTCCATTTTCAAAGTGTGCCGTTCCTGGGAAGTCGTGTTTTACTTTTGAGAGGTCAATACATTTTCTGTCTGTCAGTTAAACAGTTTTTCTAAGTTTAAAATGGTGCAGTAAACGAGGGAAAACTCCAGCCCTGACTCTCTTATTTTGTGTGACACCATGAATTACTGTATCAATGTGCTGAGGGATCGCATCATGTTCAGAGTTTCAGAATACAAATGGTGCTGGTATATGGCTTGGAAATAAAACAGAATATGACATTATTTATTTCCAATTTAAGTGTTCTCATTTCTTTTTGTGCAAAAATCAATGTCTTGACGGATAGCCACCTCCTATGAGCTGAAGAGATTTGAATTGATACGTGATCGCTTTATGGTGTGCCTCTCTGAGGTACAGTAGAGTAAAAAATTATCTTCCGAGATTAAAGATGGATAGAAAAGATAAAAGATTCACACTGGCTTTGACTCTTTCTCTTTCACACACACATATCCATTCTCTCCCTCTGTCACTGTTTCTGTCTCCATGGACACTCAGCCATTTTGCTGGCAGTTAAGACTAGCCGTCCTTCAGTGTTGTGACGCCTGGAGGCTAGCATGTCCTTGGATTCAGCCCTCTCTGTCTCCCTCTCTTTCTCTGTTGTGTCTGGAGGTGTTGCTATGGGAACCAGGTCCACCTGAGACCCTGCACACACCTTGTCCTGCGAGAGACTGTCTGACGCCCGTTCCCCACTTCATAAATAAGGCAAACCCTAACCCAGGCTTTGAGCTCTACAGTATGTACTGTACAGTGTGTCCACATCCTTTGAAACTTCAGTCACATTTTGGCCCAGGTGTGTAGGCAATTCAAAGTACTGTGAGTCTAGAGTTAGTTGCTGGTGAGTTTTAAGATGAAGTCTATGACCCTGAAAGCCACAACCACCCTCCACAAACACATTCTCTTCCCGAAACTATCATCCATTTGAAAACTAGCAAAATGGCGGCCCTAATCATCTTAGTTTCCCAGTGTAACAGCCACATTCCCCCTCAGGTTAATGGTTAAATGATCCTGTGTTAAAGGATGTGCGTGAGTCAGGAGAAGAATCTGCAGTTTCATAGCTAATCTCATGCTGTTACACATTTTGCCATGAGGCTGAGAGAAATTGTTTCCGTTTAACGCTAATTTCCTGCAATTCTACACATATTGTCATTGGGCAGAGAGAAACATTGCAGTTTTATAGCTGATGTCATGCTATACTACACATTTTGCAATGAGGCTGAGAGAATTTAGAAAATGTAAAGCAAATTCTGTGCTGTTCTCCACATCTTGCCATGAGGTTCAGAGAAAAGGAACCAGTTTTACAGCTAACTTCCTATATTTCTAAACATTTCTGCCATGGCTTATGACATGTTCATATGCTATCTGGGGGGGGGGGGCTAGGGGCCACCAGAGCATGTGGGATAGTGTAGGTTAGGCAGACAATCATCTAAATGTGTTGAAGCCATGTAAAATGTGTGGTGAGCTGGCATTTGCCCCAGCATTTTCCCATGACTTCTGATTTTGTTTAATGGGATACTTCAGGATTTTGGCAATAAAACCCTTTATCTACTTCCCCAGAGTCAGATGAACTCGTGGATACCATTTTTTATGTCTCTGTGTGCAGTTTGAAGGAAGTTGCTAATTCGCATAAGTGCAATTGCTAGCTAGTGTTAGCCCAATAACTGGAAGTCTATGGTAACTGTTAACATTTAGTTGATATCTTAGACTTCCAGTCATTGCGCTAACACTGGTTAGCAAAACTACCTCTAACAACCTTCATACTGGATGCAGATACATAAAAATGGTATCCATGAGTTCTTCTGACTCTAAGGAAGTAGATAAAGTGCTTAATTACCAAAATCCCGAAGTATCCCATTAATGAAAATATTGATGTAAAAACCTTAAAAAGAGGGGAATTTTTTATTATTTTTTTGCGATTTTTCTCATGATTTGCCAACTCGCCCACAATTTCTCTGTCCTTCACATAAAACTCGCCAGCTTGTAGTCCTCTGTCACGGCTGTTGTCGGTGAATGAGGACCAAAACGCAGCAGGTACGTGAATGCTCATCTTGATTTTTAATTAATCTCAAAAATGAACATACAAAATAACAAAACACGAAAAACGAACACTCGACAAATAAACAGTCTGGTATGGCACAAGGCTATACACAGAATAATCACCCACAAATAACACATACAAACACACCCTAATATATGGGACTCTCAATCAAAGGCAGATAGACAACACCTGCCTTCAACTGAGAGTCCCAACCCCAATCAACCAAACATAGAAACACAAACAAGAGACTAACCATAGAATTAACTAAACATAAACCAAAACCCGGAAATACTAAATCAAACACCCTTTACACAAACACAACACCCCGAACCACATAAAACAAATACCCTCTGCCATGTCCTGACCAAACTACAAAAACAATTAACCTTATACTGGCCAGGACGTGACATCCTCAAACCCGGGAATGAGTTACCTCTGGTTATTTCAGCCACCTACAGCAAAAATGAATGAATAGGGTTTTGGAATAAACGCTGAAAATAAGTTAACACAGGTTTAGGATATCTTATACGTTTTGTTCTATGATATAATAGCAGTCAGTTAACGTAAACTTTATCAATTGTAAAGCCTTTATGTGCTTTTTTATTACTTCAAAATTCACAAAAAGTGACGTTAGCTGATGAAGATTATGTCATAGAACGAAACGAAAAAGATCTCATGCCTGTGTTTTCCACAGAACTTATTTTCAGCATTAATCAAAAAAACCTACAAAAACGGCATTCTCTGTGCATGTCTTGACCAATCACGTTCACAGAAATCGCAGGTTGTGCAGGCTGAGAACATCCAAGGACGTATATAAACCCTGGATTGCTAATGCTACTGTATGTATTGTCCAGTGAGAGGCTTTGAAGCCACCGGCGGGCCATATTGGCACTCCCCAGTAGGATCAATCCTCCATAGGAATGAATGGAATTCTACAGTATTTCAATTACATTTTTCAAGGGTAACATTACTTTTACTTAGGCATTTATTTTGTTGTAGTGGGACAGTAACATGAGAACATAAAATTATATTTTAAAGAAAGTGTTTTTATATATATACAGTACATTCGGAAAGTATTCAGACCCCTTGGCTTTTTCCACATTTTGATAAGTTACAGCCTTATTATAAAATTGATCAAGTCGTTTTTTTCTCTCAATCTACACACAATAATGACAAAGCAAAAACAGGTTTTTAGAAATGTTTGCAAATCTTAAAAAATAACCTTTGCTCAGTAATTTGTTGAAGCACAGTTACAGTTACAGCTATTACAGCATCAAGTCTTCTTGGGTATGACACTACAAGCTTTGCACACCTGTGTTTGGGGAGTTTCTCCCATTCTTCTCTGCAGATCCTCTGTCAGGTTGGATGGGGAGCTTCCCTGCACAGCTATTTTAAGATCTCTCCAGAGATGTTCGATCAGGTTCAAGTCTGGGCTCTGGCTGGGCCACTCAAGGACATTCAGAGACTTGTCCTGAAGCCACGCCTGCATTGTATTGGCTGTGTGCTTAGGGTCGTTGTCCTGTTGGAAGGTGAACCTTCGCCCCTGTCTGAGGTCCTGAACGCTCTGGAGCAGGTTTTTTATCAAGGATCTCTCTGTACTTTGATCTGTTCATCTTTCACTCGATCCTAACTAGTCTCCCAGTCCCTGCCGCAGAAAAACATCCCAACAGCATGATGCTGCCACCACCATACTTCACCGTAGGGAGGGTGCCAGGTTTCCTCCAGATGTGACGCTTTGCATTCAGGCCAAAGAGTTCAATCTTGGTTTCATCAGACCAGAGAATCTTATTTATGGTCTGAGAGTCCTTTAGGCAAACTCCAAGCGGATTGTCATGTGCCTTTTACTGAGGAGTGACTTTCATCTGAACACTCTACCATAAAGTCCTGATTTGTGGAGTGCTACAGAGATAGTTGTCCTTCTGGAAGGTTCTCCCATCTCCACAGAGGAACTCTGGAGCTCTGTCAGAGTGACCATCAGGTTCTTGGTCCCTCCCTGACCAAGGCCCTTCTCCTCTGATTGCTCAGTTTAGCCGGACGGCCAGCTCTCTTGGTGGGTCCAAACTTCTTCAATTTAAGAATGGTCACTGTGTTGTTGGGGACCTTAAATGCTGCAGACATGTTTTGGTACCCTTCAATAGATAGGTGCCTCGAGACATTCCTGTCTCTGAGCTCTATGGACAATTCCTTCGACCTCATGGCTTGGTTTTTGATCTGACATACACTGTCAACTGTGGGAACTTATATAGACAGGTTTGTGCCTTTCAAAATCATGTCCAATCAATTCAATTGACCACAGGTGGACTCCAATCAAGTTGTAGAAACATCTGAAGAATGATCAATGGAAACAGGACGCACCTGAGCTCAACTTTGAGTCTCATAGCAAAGGCTCGGAATACTTATGTAAAAAAGGTATTTCTGTTTTTTATTTTTATACATTTGCAAAAATGTCTAAAAACCTGTTTTCACTTTGTCATTATGAGGTATTATGTGTAGCTTGATGACGTAACAAAAATGTGGGAAAAAATCTAGTTGTCTGAATATTTCCGAATGCAATATACACTGCTCAAAAAAATAAAGGGAACACTTAAACAACACAATGTAACTCCAAGTCAATCGCACTTCTGTGAAATCAAACTGTCCACTTAGGAAGCTACACTGATTGACAATAAATTTCACATGCTGTTGTGCAAATGGAATAGACAACAGGTGGAAATTATAGGCAATTAGCAAGACACCCCCAATAAAGGAGTGGTTCTGCAGGTGGGGACCACAGACCACTTCTCAGTTCCTATGCTTCCTGGCTGATGTTTTGGTCACTTTTGAATGCTGGCGGTGCTTTCACTCTAGTGGTAGCATGAGACGGAGTCTACAACCCACACAAGTGGCTCAGGTAGTGCAGCTCATCCAGGATGGCACATCAATGCGAGCTGTGGCAAGAAGGTTTGCTGTGTCTGTCAGCGTAGTGTCCAGAGCATGGAGGCGCTACCAGGAGACAGGCCAGTACATCAGGAGACGTGGAGGAGGCCGTAGGAGGGAAACAAGCCAGCAGCAGGACCGCTACCTCCGTCTTTGTGCAAGGAGGAGCAGGAGAAGCACTGCCAGAGCCCTGCAAAATGACCTCCAGCAGGCCACAAATGTGCATGTGTCTGCTCAAACGGTCAGAAACAGACTCCATGAGGGTGGTATGAGGGCCCGACGTCCACAGGTGGGGGTTGTGCTTACAGCCCAACACCGTGCAGGACGTTTGGCATTTGCCAGAGAACACCAAGATTGGCAAATTGCTCTTCACAGATGAAAGCAGGTTCACACTGAGCACGTGACAGACGTGACAGAGTCTGGAGACGCCGTGGAGAACGTTCTGCTGCCTGCAACATCCTCCAGCATGACCGGTTTGGCGGTGGGTCAGTCATGGTGTGGGGTGGCATTTCTTTGGGGGGCCGCACAGCCCTCCATGTGCTCGCCAGAGGTAGCCTGACTGCCATTAGGTACCGAGATGAGATCCTCAGACCCCTTGTGAGACCATATGCTGGTGCGGTTGGCCCTGGGTTCCTCCTAATGCAAGACAATGCTAGACCTCGTGTGGCTGGAGTGTGTCAGCAGTTCCTGCAAGAGGAAGGCATTGATGCTATGGACTGGCCCGCCCGTTCCCCAGACCTGAATCCAATTGAGCACATCTGGGACATCATGTCTCGCTCCATCCACCAACGCCACGTTGCACCACAGACTGTCCAGGAGTTGGCGGATGCTTTAGTCCAGGTCTGGGAGGAGATCCCTCAGGAGACCATCCGCCACCTCATCAGGAGCATGCCCAGGCGTTGTAGGGAGGTTATACAGGCACGTGGAGGCCACACACACTACTGAGCCTCATTTTGACTTGTTTTAAGGACATTACATCAAAGTTGGATCAGCCTGTAGTGTGGTTTTCCACTTTAATTTTGAGTGTGACGCCAAATCCAGACCTCCATGGGTTGATAAGTTGGATTTCCATTGATTATTTTTGTGTGATTTTGTTGTCAGCACATTCAACTATGTAAAGAAAAAAGTATTTAATAAGATTATTTCTTTCATTCAGATCTAGGATGTGTTGTTTAAGTGTTCCCTTTATTTTTTTGAGCAATATATATATATATATATATGATATATATATGGTGAATTTAAAAGTATGGATGGATGATCGAATTTAAAAGTATGGATTAAGGTGTCTGTAATATAATACAATGTGGCAAAAACTAATGTAGACATTATTAAATGCATTTCTATAGCTTCCAAAATATTTTTTACAAATATTTTTTACAAAGGTGTGCCAAGATGGAGGTATGGTGGCTTCAACACAGCTCCCCAGTCAGTCATCTTGTGTAATCTATAAATCATTGGGCACAAAGCTCTCTACCTTCCTCTGGTAGCTTATTAATTTTGCAAAAATTATAACACATCACTCCCAACAGACACAAGCAAAATCTCTTTACATAAATGTTGTAGCAGGCTACACCTAAGCATTAGCAAATTGACATGTATTTGTAGCCAGGTGTTTAAAGCGCATAGCTGTATTCATTTATATCCACTAGATGGCATTGTCGCTTTAAGAGATTTATAAATAAAGTGTGCAAGCAGTTATGGGATTGTGCATGCGCAGTGTGTAAGAGTGAGAGCAAGCAATTACACTGGAGAGCGGTTGAAATCCATCGTGGGTCCAACGTCACTTTAGATGGATAAATAATACTTTTTATTTTACTCTTGTACCAGAATATATCATATTTTGCATCATCTGCGGTGTATAAGAGTTTGTTTTGTAATATTTATGCCAGATGGTCATGTTAGCCTGTTGATACTTTCAGGTTGACATGAGGATGTTAGCTTCTTGCTAGCTGAATACCAGTGCTCTCAGAACCACGTTATGGAGTTGATGATAACATTATTTGAAGCATGAGTAATTATCAGAATTACATTCTATTTCATGTAATGCTTCAGGGGGTTGTATTTTGTAACATTTTAGAATTGTAACTTATCTGTTGATATGACATTTCTCCCAGTGCTGTATGGGGAGATGAGGACCTACTGTTCCATGTGGGGTTAGGATATCACCTGGACAGTGTTTTTGTAAGTATTCATATTGTTTTATGACTAAATGTATTTTTGTTTTTCATGCACAATGTCATTTTATTTATGGACATCTTGTACCCAGATATTTCAAATATTATAAAGTCCATTCTAACTGTGAACATTGTGGTCTCTGTATTTTACTGTGTTTTTCTATTGAAAGCAGAGACACTACCGTTTATGCATTTCACTTTGCACTTATTGTACTCAGATTGTTTTTATGCACTTTACTAACGTATTTATTTCATTTGATTGTGATTTAGACTGCACTTTATTTTATGGTGACTTCATCTTGTGGTGATTTCCCTTCTACATTATTCTACTTTAAATGTAATCTTTGACAGAATAAACAACCCCACATTAGTTAGTGTCCTGTGCTGGGTTTACTTTCGCCAGGCTACACATTTAACCTCTCTTGGGTAGGGGGCAGTATTTTCACGGCCGGATGAAAAACGTACCCAAACTAAACGGCCTACAACTAGAATATGCATATTATTAGTAGATTTTGATAGAAAACACTCTGAAGTTTCTAAAACAGTTTGAATTATGTCTGTGAGTATAACAGAACTCATATGGCAGGCAAAAACCTGAGAAAAAATCCAACCAGGAAGTGGAGGATCTGAGGCGGTAGATTTTTCAAGTGATTGCTTATCCAACACACAGTGACTTAGGGTTCATGTTGCACTTCCTAAGGCTTCCACTAGATGTCAACAGTCTTTAGAAAGTTGTTTGAGGCGTCTATGGTGAACAGAGAGCCAACAAACGAAGTTGGAAGTTGGCTCTCATTCACGTGAGGGGTAGCTGTGTTCTAAAACGTTTTTCAAGACATTGGAATCGTCCGGTTGGAATATTATTGAAGTTTTAAGTTAAAAAGGCCCTAAAGATTGATGCTATACAACGTTTGACATGTTTGAACGAACATAAATATAACTTTTTTTGACTTTTTGTCGTGACACTTCCTACACTTGGAGTAGCTTACTGAACGCGCAAACAACAAGGAGGTATTTGGACATAAATTATGGACTTTATCGAACAAAACAACATTTATTGTGGACCTGGGATACCTGGAAGTGCCTTCTGATGAAGATCATCAAAGGTAAGTGAATGTTTCTAATGCTATTTATGATTTTAGATGACTCCAAAATGGCGGGTATCTGTATTGCTTGATGTCTTTTTCTGAGCGCAGTACTCAGATTATTGCAAAGTGTGCTTTCCCTGTGAAGCTTTTTTGAAATCTGTCACAGCGGTTGCATAAAGGAGATGTTCATCTATAATTCTTTGAATAACAGTTTAATATTTTATCAACGTTTATGATGAGTATTTTTGTAAGTTGTTGTGCTGATTCACCGACAGTATTGGAGGAAAAATATTTTCTGAACATCACGCGCCAATGTAAAATGCTGTTTTTGGATATAAATATCAACTTGATCGAACAAAAAATGCATGTATTGTGTAACATGATGTCCTAGGAGTGTCATCTGATGAAGATCGTCAAAGGTTAGTGCATAATTTTAGCTGGTTTTCTGTTTTTTGGGACGCCTGTCCTTGCTAGAAAAATGGCTGTGTGGTTTTTCTTGTGTTGGAACTGTCCTAACATAATCTAACTTTATGCTTTCGCCATAAAGCCTTTTTGAAATCGGACAATGTGGTTACATTAAGGAGACGTGTATCATTAAAATGGTGTAAAATAGTCGTATGTTTGAGAACTTTGAATTATGACATTTTGTGGTTTTGAATTTGGCGCTCTGATTTTTCACTGGCTGTTGAATAGTGTGAACCGTGGGTGGGCGTCCCACCTCTAGCGTCCCACCTCCCCAAGAGAGGTTACTGGAAACTAGATGATTTTTCAGTCTGATCAACTGTTGACTACTAAGAACAGCAGCTGCATACAGTCTCCTAAACCTAACCGTAACCCTGTCCCTGTGGCCAGGGTAAATGAAGAGGTAACATTGTGTCTTCATAGCCCATTTGTTTGTGTTAGGAGAAAATAATAGGATCACATTTGTTTTATATTCAAACTTGGGCTGACTAGGCTACCAAAATGATTAACTGGAATGAATTAATAAACACTATAGCTGACATAGACTGGGTAATCATTGTTATTAGGCTTATAGTTGCATAGGGCAAGCCTACACAATGCAAACCTGCATATGTTGGAACTGTCCTAACATAATCTAACTTTATGCTTTCGCCGTAAAGCCTTTTTGAAATCGGACAATGTGGTTACATTAAGGAGACGTGTATCTTTAAAATTGTTATTAGGCTTATAGTTGCATAGGGCAAGCCTACACAATGCAAACCTGCATAAAGCAAGCTCAGTCCTTTGAGTGCTATTGCCCAATCATGTTGCTTTCTCTCTGTCTGTGTATAGGTGACCCCCCTCCCAGTCCTTCTTTAACAAATAATTCATATGAACAAGTACAAGGTTGCTGCAATTGGACAGGGTTTTCATCCTCCCCGAGGCCTCCCCGAGGCCAGGAGTTTAAAAACATGTGACCTGATTAGAATTATTCTGGTCCCATCATAGCCCATATCTGGTTAGGTAACCAGATCAGGAAAAACTACTGGCCCCAGGAAAAAATAGTTTGCCCCACCACTCTGGAACCTGTGGTGCCACCTCTGGTTGAAGACAGAAGGACAGAATGGTTGACTCCACTCTGCTGTGTGGTTGTGTCTCTGTGAAAGGCTCACACCTTCCAATCAGAAGTGTCATGCTTCGATACTGACTCAGCGCACTGTAGCTGGAAATACGCTACTAATGACTAACTGTCACACTTAACCACCACTCAAGCAAAATATGCACACAGTGGAGCTACATCAGTTTTCTACATCATGTGCTGTGCTTCAATATGCTGTTGTTTGAGATGTCATCAACTCTGAAGGGAATCATGGCAGCCAGACATGATTGGGAGCACACATACTAAGACATAGGCATGCATGCATGTCCACACGTGTGTTGTGGTGCAGCAGTTTGGTGATGGGGGACAGGAGAGAAATGAGTGGGTCTATCCCTCTGACAGATGGCCCAGCAGAGGCACTGATCACTCTTTACTTTCCAACATGATGCACTGTTTAGTTTTATACGTTCTGCATTCTTATTCAAAATTAAAGTATCTGGTAGAGCATTAATTGTACTTAATTGTGTACTTATACACAAGCTGCCAAAATGCTACAGAAACAGGACACTTTTGGCTCAGACAAGGCTACTACTTAGATATGAAGCGATGCATTTAACATAGATTGTTATTAGTAATGCTCGGCTATGAAAAGCCAACTGACATTTACTCCTGAGATGTTGAACTGCTGCATTCTCAATAATCACTGTGGTTATTATTTGACCCTGCTGTACTCTTATAATTTCCTACCGGAACAGCCAGAAGAGGACTGGCCTCCCCTCGGAGCTTGGTTCCTCTCTAGGTTTCTTCCTAGGTTCCTGCCTTTCTAGGATTTTTTTTTTATAGCCACTGTGCTTCTGCATCTGCTTTGCTTGCTCTTTGGGGTTTCAGGCTGGGTATTTGTATAGCACTTTGTGACAACTGCTGATGTAAAAAGGGCTTTATAAAATTCATTTGATTGATTAACAATTTATTGATTGTTCACTGACAATAGATTTCGTGCTGGCCACATGTGGCACAACTGCCCTATTTCCTATGATAGACTATAGGTAGAGGGAATCAGAAGACTATTTTGTCTGAATGGGATACTTTTACAACTCTAGGATGGATGTATTCAATCGTCTTTTTCTTTTACCAAATGAGTTTGCTAATGTGGCTATTGGTAGTATTGATGGTAATAATCACAGTATAAATGACCATAGCAGAAGTGATGAAACTAAATGTCTGTTTTATGTGTTCGTCATTTAATAATTAGTTATATTAATTAATTAAAGTTAAATGAATAAATTACAATACATATTGTGTGCTTTGTGTGCAAATACAGGCACGCACACACAACCCTGTCTGTCTTTAATTTCCCACATTCCATTAGTCAGCTAGTTTATCTAGTGCTGAGGCCCTGAGCAAGCACTGTACAAATATAGAATTTGAAAAGAGGGGCCCAGTAGCATAGGAGGTATTGTAGTCTCACGTAGCCTTAACTCCAAAATCACATTGTTGTCACACCTCAAGCCTGGTTCTCCATGAGGCTAGACAGCCTGGTCTCATAGACTAGACGTAACATAGTAAACCTGCTTCTCTTTACTATGCTATGTCTACCCATGAGTCCAGGTTCGAGTAGAGGTATAGTAGCACTGTCTCTCAGAGTGTACTACCCTAACCCACCACACCCCCACTCTCCTGAGACCAAATAGAAAAATGAGTATTTGATTCTCACCATTTGCAATGTGGGAATAAACAGTGGAGCTGACCCAGCACTTTTGAGTTCATGAGCTCCTTTGCTACAGAATCCCAATCCCATGTAGTCTCCATCACTTTTGCAGTCTCTTTCAGCTGCAGCAGATAAGGCTACAGAGAGGCGGGCATTTTGAAGTCTGTGCTGCTTTGTGACTGGCTGAGGAGAGGAGCAGGAGTGTATTAAGCCCACTGAGACTGGTGTCTCTGCGACGGGGATCTGCCCCCAGCTACAACCATGCACTAAGCCTCTGCTACCACTTACACACAAAAAGTGTAAATCCCACTGGCACAGCTAGATTGTCGCTATGTGTTACTGTGTTTGAAGTGGTAAGTTAATGGCAGTGAATGTGCTTTCTATTCTCAATACTCAGCTAGAGGCATTTCTTTCCCATCGTCTTGACTTGTTTCCATGAATACCCATACAATCACATTTGTTGTTGGTGTAATCAAAAGTCTGAATTAATTAGCCTCCTACTTTACCAATCTGCTTTTTCTGCAATTCAGGGAACAGTATATTCACTGCATCACCACCATACCACCAGTATAATCACAACTACATGTACTGTAAGGTGGGAAGTAATATTTACCAGTAATAATACAATACACCTGACCTTGGTTGCACTTGAAGGCAGTATTGTGAAGCAGGTAAGGAAGGAGGTCCTGTCTTCCTCTGGAGTAAGTAAGATGTACTGACTGCCCTTATTAAGCCTATGCTCTCCACCTTTGTATCTGTACCAACAAATGTCACATAAAGGGCGGTAAATTTTAGGGGTCTGCCAGTGGATTCAGAGTAAATCACACAGCCCTCACAGCAATAAAGCAACACACACACGCATAGACGCGTGCACACGCTCACACACACACACACACACACACACACACACACACACACACACACACACACACACACACACACACACACACACACACACACACACACACACACACACACACACACACACACACACACAGAACACAGTATCCCTGTGACCATATCTGCAAAGGTGTAGTCAGGGGCAGATTGGCCATCTGGTAATTCTGGCAAATGCCAGATGGGCTGGACCATATTTTAAGTTGGGTGGGCTTGTTGAAATTGACACACACACAAAATATATATTTTTATATAAAAAATAAATGTTTACATGGCTTGCTCCCATATTTTCTGATAAGTTGAGGTCACACAAACTCATATTCAAAGTCAAACGTGGCATCAGCAAAAAGACCTGCTCCAACTCATTAGACAGCCAAGATCATGGATCCTTAAAAATGGCACCGGTGCCTATAAACGTACAAAGAACACATTCTACAATGTCGTCTCACTCAAAACGTCATGTTTTTTGGACAGATAAAAACATGACAGTTAAAGCATTATCCTCATGATTCCTGTACTGAAAGTGTCTGCCCTGCCCCTGTGCATGATTCCCTGGGGCTTGCTGCATTCTGATCATATAACATTTGAAAATGCAATTGCGGGAAAAGCAGTTTAGGAAGCTTCGTCCCCTTGTCCCTGTCGAAGAGAGGAGGGTCTCCGCTTTCTGTAGGTATAATGTTTATTTCTCAACTCTCAATATTTAGCTCAATAGCAACTATTTTACAACCAAGATATTTGATAAGGCTTTGCGATATGGAGTGGCGTGCATGCGAAATGTGCACCAGACATTGCTAGGGCATAGGCCTTCTCATGGGTAGAAGCCTTCAACTGCAACATTTTTTTAGGACATTCCATTTACTGTTGGATGAATACATGGCTACTAGCAGTGGGTATTCTATTTAGAATTTGCGATCAAGTTCATGTGTTTTGAGTTTCCTTTTTCTCAGGTATTGAACGCCAAATTAATTAGCCTATGATATTAGTGCACATAAAGATATAGGCCTATGTATGTAATTATTGAAGCCAACAAAATTATTTGACAGTGAAATATAGCAACTATAGTCTAACTGTCAACCCAAAATTCATGACAATCAATGGAATAGCTTGCACATCAAAATATCTTGAATCATGCATTCCTGCTTGGACATGTTAGATGAAACAACTTATTTCTTGAGTCTATTTATTACACTTCTTAATAAAGCACTATGAATTAATAAAGCACTTTGAAGCACTATGATTCAGTCAGGGAACACACATGACAGGCACTAATCTAACCCAAGTCGTTAGCTTGGCTTTTATAACGTACAAGGCGCAGGCAGGCAGGCAGGCAGGCAGGCAGGCAGACAGACAGACAGACAGACAGACAGACAGACAGACAGACAGACAGACAGACAGACAGACAGACAGACAGACAGACAGAACTAGAAGAAGCACAGAGTGACAGCAGAGAAGATGCTGAGACAGCACAACAGGGAGGCTCACCAAATGTCTAGGCCCAGTTACTGTATAGCGGTGAGTTGTATCTCTAGTGGTATTTTTACATATTGCATTTGTTTTAAACATAAGCTGATTAAAAAAGAGGAGGAGGACAATGTCTCGCCAGTCACTGGTACAGAAATGGTTGAGAAACGCTGTACTGTAATGCCAATAATGTGTGTCAGCACTACTGCCTGTGTCTAAGTGCGGGGATATGGTGTGTGTGTATGGCTGGTAGCCTGCTGGGGTGGGGGGGATAAAATGCAAGGGCTGAATTCTTGTCCCAGTATGCCCCTGGGTGCAGTAATGGAAAAACGTGATGGATGTCTCCAGAAAGCCCTGGCACACTCCCCTTGGCTCGAATCCAACTCCAAATACTTGTGTCCTGAGCT
Organism: Salmo salar; assembly: GCF_965601325.2. Classification (NCBI taxonomy): domain Eukaryota; kingdom Metazoa; phylum Chordata; class Actinopteri; order Salmoniformes; family Salmonidae; genus Salmo; species Salmo salar. Next base: position 25,339,136 of record NC_138308.1, read on the forward strand.
CAACGTACAACCTGATCTTTATGACAAATGGCTTTTTAGAGGGCCTTTTACAACCTTACTCCGTTTCTCCAAATAAAAACATGAATACTGAAATAAAATTAAATACAGTAATTTCATATCCAGTAAAACCGATTTCATCCTCATGAATGTTTTAGGCCAAACATGGCCCTATCTTGCTTGTTAGAACCTCATAAAGCTCTTTAAATCAGGGCTGTAAAAGCTCGTTATCTTCCTCCCGGCTGGAGGCCTCTCTCAGCCAGAACAGATCTCTGCCACCCTGACTCACAGCATGGATCACCCCCTGCCCAAAATAACAACTACTGCCCATCAGTTATCAGTTGTTAATGCTGCCTAACACATTTGTGTTTATCAATTTAGGGCTAATAGGGTTGTTCCTTCCTGTCGGTTCAGATCTTTCAGGATGGGCAGTGAACTGGGGTTATCCGGATGCCTCGCAAACAAGGACAAGAGTGTAGCTGCCAGAGTTGGTCTCTGATTTGAACGTAGAGGGGTGATGTAATGTTTATTGCTTCTTTAACCCCTGCTCTTACTTTATCCGGGAGACCAACTCTGACTAGTGATGCGTACAAGGTTTAACATCCCCTAACAGCTCAGATCTCTCTCTCTCTCTCTCTCTCTCTCTCTCTCTCTCTCTCTCTCTCTCTCTCTCTCTCTCTCTCTCTCTCTCTCTCTCTCTCTCTCTCTCTCTCTCTCTCTCTCTCTCTCTCTCTCTCTCTCTCTGTTCAATTCAAAGGGTTTTATTGGCAGTGTTGTAACGATGTGCAAATAGTTAAAATAAATAAACACCTTTTTGATTTGAACAATTTGCACATCGTTACAACACTGTTTATTTCACTTTTGTTTATTATCTATTTGATTTGCTTTGGCAATGTAAACACGTTTCCCATGCCAATAAAACCCTTTGAATTGAGTATGGATTGTATTTACAATGATGTTTGTTCTTCACTGGTTGTCTTTTTCATGTGGCAACAGGTCACAAATCTTGCTGCTGTGATGGCACACCGTGGTATTTCACCCAAAATTGGATTTGTTTTAGAATTCTTTGTGGGGTCTGTGTAATCTGAAGGAAATATGTGTCTCTAATATGGTCATACATTTGGCAGGAGGTTAGGAAGTGCAGCTCAGTTTCTATCTCATTTTGTGGGCAGTGTGCACATAGCCTGTCTTCTCTTGAGAGCCAGGTCTGCCTATGCCGGCCTCTCTCAATAGCAAGGCTATGCTCACTGAGTCTGTATATAGTCAAAGCTTAATTTTGGGTCAGTCACTGTGGTCAGTTATTCTGCCACTGTGTACTCTCTGTTTAGGGCCAAATGGCATTCTAGTTTACTCTGTTTTTTTGTTTTAAATCTTTCAAATGTATCAAGTAATTATCTTTTAGTTTTGGTTGGGTCTAATTGTGGTGTTGTCCTGGGGCTCTGTGGGGTGTGTTCGTGTTTGTGAACAGAGCCCCAGGACCAGCTTGCTTATGGGACTCTTCTCCAGGTTCATCTCTTTGTAGGTGAGATTGCTTCCTTTTAGGTGGTTGTGGTTATTTTCTGGATTTTGATCATTATCGGGTATCGGCCTAATTCTGCTCTGCATGCATTATTTGATGTTTTACTTTGTACATGGGATATTTTTTGCAGAATTCTGCATACAGAGTCTCAATTTGGTGTTTGTCCCATTTAGTGAATTCTTGGTTGGTGAGCGGACCCCAGACCTCACAACCAGAAAGGATAACGGGTTCTATAACTGGTTCAAGTATTTTTAGCCAGATCCTAATTGGTATGTTGAATTATAAGTCCCTTTGGATGGCGTAGAACGCCCTTCTTGTCTTGTCTCTCAGATCATTCAAAGCTTTGTGGAAGTTACCACAAGATCCTCTCTCTCTCCCTCTCTGTGAGTAAGACTGGAAAATCTCCATAATCGTTCTGCCCTTGTTCTGTGGGCACAGCTGGATTGCGAAAATGTTTTTCTGACACCACTTCTGTAAGTCAAAGATTAACTTAATCTTTTCAAATGGTTAGCACACAATGTACGTTTATACCCCCACTCAGCCTCCCTATCCACCTGCTCAAAACATTAAAGGAAATGCCATCACTAACTCAAAATGTCTAAGTGTAAACGACATCACGCTGCTTGCTCAGCGAGTACCACTGCCTCCTGATTCGGCTCATACCGATGCACAAACCAGGGACCTCTGACTCGCAAACACACGCATCTCACCGAGAAGTACCACCAAAACGCTAGCTAATTGGCAGCGCAAGTGGAGACACAAGATGTCTGAGTGGCAAACTTCAGATCCTAAACATGGTGGAACCCACCTTTTCACCTCACCTCTTACTCTCACCATAATTTTTACAAAGTCAAGTCAAGCAAAATATAAATGTTCTTCCAACGAATGGAGGTGTAGGACATGTGACTCTCATAGAGCCTTGAAGCAGTAGTCAATCATGATCAGATTAATTATTTAACAGAAAACCTCTTTCACCCCTGCCCACCCAAACAACCCCATAGGTCTTGTGTCATGCACCATAGGGTCAGCAAAACACATTAGTAACACCGACACACAACAGACCATGTGACTCAACAGTCAGACACCTACGGTCAACGACTGTCTTCTCCATTAATGTGGAGATAAGGAATTATCTTATGATGACACTTGAATGAGATTAGTCTCCCTTTGAAGACCGCTTGAAGACTGTTTGAAGTACTTGGGCAATTTGGAAGTTATACGATTAGGTGTGAAAATCATGTACCATTTAAAAAAATTGTACTGTATGCATGGTTTTAAGACAACTCTCTGATGACTTGTTCAACTTGCTTCAAATTCACTAAGCAAAGACACTTGTCTAAAGGAGAGGACCAAGGTGCAGCGTGTGTGTAGTTCCACATTTTATTTACTCTGTGAAACTATGCAATACATCAAATAACTGAAATGAAAAAACAACAAACTGTGACGCAGAGGAGAAACAAACACTACTCAAAATAATCACTCACAAAACCCAGGAAGAAAACCCCCTACTTAAGTATGATCTCCAATTAGAGACAACAAGGAGCAGCTGCCTCTAATTGGAGATCATCCCAAACAAACCAACATAGAAATACAAAAACTAGAACCTAAGAACATAGAAATAGAACACATAGAAATAAACCCCCCTGTCACGCCCTGACCTACTCTACCATAGAAAATAACAGCTTAACATGGTCAGGACGTGACAACACTAGCTATTTGGAGTGAGTCTTGTTTACAGTACTCCCAATAGACTGAGAGCATCCTTAAATTATACTATGGTGTTTGCTTCCAGCAAACTGACTAGTGACATTTAACAAATATAATATCTCTCAGTGAGTGTAAAGTGCGAAAAAGGGATTGTATGAATTCAATTTTTTTTGGCAAGCATAATTTCTACATGATGGGAGCTGCGCGAGGCATACAGTTGTATATTAAAGATCTGCCAGCTTTTGATAGGTGAAAACATATGGGTGGAAGTTACATGAATGTCTTTTAGTAGGCTAGAACCGACACAGCCGTTTGAAATCCATAAACGAGAGTGAACAAGGAGGGGACACCTTTTTGGATTGGAATGCAGCCCCAGAGTCACCTCCTCACATCTTCTCTTGTCCAAGTGGATCAGTTTGGCCCATGTGAGAGTGATAATGACAGACAGGCTGGCCGCTCCAGTGGCCCCGTGCAGGGTGAGAGGGAGGGAGGGTGATGGAATGGTGAGTTGGGGAAGTGACTGCCCGCCAAGCCTGTGAGACTCTGTGCCTGCGCCTGCGGGGCAGTGGGTCCTGGAGGGAGTCCAGATGGACTATAAAAGGAGCTTCCCTTAATTCAGTTAGACACCAGTTGGTCTGAGGGGAACGGTCTGAGGGGGTGGAGGAGAATGCTGTGGAGAACGCAGGGTTTAGCCTGAGGTAAAAGAGAGAGAGAGAGGCTTGGAGGAGAGGCCTGGCAAAGAGACTACTAACTTCAGGTTGGTTTGAGGATGTATGCTCAGTTTCAGCTACTATATGAGCAAGGACAGAAATGGATGTGACGATCGAGCTATCTGTAACGGAAACTCTATTCTCCTGGTCAGATTGGGTGGCGGTGGTGGTGGGTGGGTGGGGGGGGGGGTGCTCTTACACATTGAAATGACAGCTGTTAATGGCATATAGTGTAGGTGAGCATGTTATTTTCTGTATTTTCCTGTTCCAAGAAGTGAAATAGGCGAAGGCTGGTGTTTCAGATTGGGACAAAAACTGAATAACATAAGGAGGTTAAAATGTAATCACAAATTCATAGTGCTCACAAACTCCATCCATGAGCACCGAAAGGATGTACCTCAACATTCCCTCTCTAGCCTCATTTGTTTCAATGCCAGACAGCTGACTCCTATTCTCCACTGATTCTCTTCCACTCTAAACCCTTACTTCCACTCCAACAATGCAGCCTATGGGAGCAGCCTGCTTCTTCCTGAAGCTATTGGGCCATAATGGCTGAGAGTTGCCTTGGAGCAGCAGAGGTGTATAGAGAAACACCTCTGACTACAATCATTACCACAGACCTGTGTGGGGCAACTCTGGACAAGCACAGAGGCCTCGAATTGTTCTGCTTTCCACCTGGCACTGGCAGTCTACATAACTGAAGTCCCTGAGGCTTTTTTAGAAAGTTGAATAGTCCGGCCTTCCATTGCCAAAATAACTAATTTTGACAGCCATGTTCCCCCTAAGGACTGCAAGAGCAAATGATTGCAGACAATTGCTACTGTGCATTGTTTAATTTAAAGTAGAATGAAAATTGATATTAAATAACTTGCTATGCTGCTCTTTCCTGGGCTGACACGTTTACCTGCAACGGTACACTCTAATAATAATCACACCCCAATACTCTATAAGAAATAAACAAGGGTACTAAATCCAGTGTCAACTTGTACATGTATAGTGAAAAGCAATAAAAGGCCATTTCAATCTAAGATGAAGCCTTTCTCTGTAGCATCCATTCACATATCCCATCCATGCAAATCACAGAGCCAGACAACTATCGCTGTTTCCACCTGTCAACCTGGCAGCCTGTCATTACTACTTTGCAGGTTCTGACTGCTGTGGCTGTTACTGGGGACTCACACAACAGTGGATAAGAGAGGAGGGTAGCTATAACACAGCACAACATCTACAATCAAACTGAGCTGTCATTACAGCGCCCCACTGATTATACTTTTGTATGCCTTGACTCCAACTTATATTGGATTGACAGCAGTGGATGTCCATAGTGCTACCCCCAAGCAGGTAGAGCCTGTGATTTGCTGGCCCTGGTCAGCTGACTGCGTTCCCTGGATCTCCATAGTGTCGCTTTCTCAGTGCATGGCATTTGCTTTGTGTATGCTAGAACAACTTTGAGCTTCCAGATTTTTACAATATAGAACCCCAAAAATGTATATAATCTAAGAGAGCAGGCTAAATGTTTAGCTAACCCATGTATTATCTTAAACATCAACTACTATGACTAATAAAATACCAAAGACTGTATTACTGTGTCCTGACAAAGTGACTGGTGGATTTCAAGACGTTAAGCATCAGAACACAGAGCAGATTGGCTACAGTATTCCTCCACTAGTTAGCCCTCCTCCAACAGAGAGTGAGAGGGAAGAAGGGAACAGCCTCCCATCCTCTGTCATCCCAGCTTTAATAGCCCATCGCCAGGGAGAGCACAATCCGCATGCAGCAAGCCGTTACAATGCGCTAGGATAATCGGCATAGAACTCCCATATTCTTCATTACAATCCAGTTGACAAGATCCATACCTCACTGTAAATGGCCCATCCAAAACCATTACCATGGGCTTGTATAAATATTTTACAAGTGTGAACAAGCGGAATCGCACTGGGCCGTGCCAGATGAATTGCCGCAATAAATATGAATTTCCTTTTGCACCGGTGTTATCCTTTAATACATATCTCAGAAGGTAAATTGGCTTCAGCAATCGCAATCCATTAAGCCTTTTGCATCAACAATTCTACATTTGCCACCAAGTTCACCCACTGTGGGAGGAACGTGATTTGTAGGACAATAGAGGTATGGCTTGTTTTTGTCTGCTTTAAAAAAAAAATCTAATTCTATACAGGCATAATGGATTTGGTTATCGGAGCACAGAAACCTCACTCAGCTATTATCTAACACTTTGTCCACTCTGGTGGAAAGAATCTCCTGAGGAATGATTCATGTGATTAACTATGCCCTGCTTTTGCATCCTCAGGCATCCTAAAACTGATCCAACACTGTACGCCACACAAAAATGAATGTTTTGCATAATCTTTTCTCTAATATTTTTATGTGATTGACCTGAAGGATTACTGTACAGATGAAATTATATTTTCTGATGGCTTATTCCTTTGTACAGCCTTAGTCCACCTTTGTTGCATATCATTAATACTGCAGCTCACCATTGTTCGCCACAGGCCTCCCATTCATTAATACACCTTTTAATTGTGAAAGCAATTACTGGGAGTTTGGCTTTGTAATCTGTTGAATTTCAATGGCCTTTTATTACGGGATCAGTCCTCACACCTTACAATTTTCTCAAATGTACTCGCTGCTAATGTATAGTGACGGGGTTACATACAAGCAGAAAGTCTCTCAGGTGCTTGTTTATCAGAAAAGGTTGGAGTACATAATAGTAGGAATGTAGGAATACAACAGGGGAGGTTATTTTACCCACGCTAGGCTACCTTATTCCGCTAAACTAAACGCCCACCTCGGCTCCTGCAGAGTTCACACACACTGTACAGTATGTGGAGTAGTGCGACTTCCTGATGTTGTGACAGAGCGGGTTGGTGCTGAGTGCTGCTAAGCCCCCTCTTTCCCTTCCTGACAATTTGAACGCAGCATGGCGATGTCTCCAGAGATCAGCCTTCACACTTTTCACTCCTGCGTGGGAGAGGCAAGGCTGTGCTTAAAGGAATCTGCAGAAATGCAGCTCTCTCGCTGCGTTTCGGTGAGGAGGACTGGAAGGGGATGGAATAGTTCTGCTGCTGACAAAGCCCTGTTCCGTTTAGAACATGTGTTTGATATGAAACGGCACAGCATCACAACGTAACATGTGGCATTCACCTGTTACTGACTCCTGACAGGTTCGTCTGAAGTGGAGTCTGTTGTAGGACCTGACTGACTACATGTACTTCTACACCTGCGTTGCTTGCTGTTTGGGGTTTTAGGCTGGGTTTCTGTACAGCACTTTGTGACATCAGCTGATGTAAGAAGGGCTTTATAAATACATTTGATTGAAATAAATTTCATGTACATTGTTCATAGTTTAGTTAAAAAACTACAAATGCATATGTTCATTGTTACAGAAGTAATGTTAACATCTGGACTGAGACTGATAGGCTAGCTAAGTGATAGTTAGCTAAAAGGTACGAGACCTAAACGGTGTAACTTGTTAAAGCTTATTAAACCTCGTTAAAGATATACTACATGACCAAAATTATGTGGACACCTGCTTGTCGAAAATCTAATTCCAAAACCAAGGGCATTAATATGGAGTTGGTCCCCCCTTTGTTGCTTTAACAGCCTGCACTCTTCTGGGAGGGCTTTCCACTAGATGTTGGAACATTGCTGTGGGGACTTGCTTCCATTCAGCCACAAGAGCAGTAGTGAGGTTGAGCACTGATATTGGGCGATTAGGCCTGGCTCGCAGTCGGCTCTGTGCAGGCCAGTCAAATTCTTCCACACCGACAAACAATTTCTGTATGGATCTCGTTTTGTGAACAGGGGCATTGTCATGCTTAAACAGGAAAGGGCCTTCCCCAAACTGTTGCCACAGAGCTGGAAGCACTGAATCGTCTAGAGTGTTGTTTCATGCCGTAGCATTAAGATTTCCATTCACTGGAACTAAGGGGCCTACCCCGAACCATGAAAAACAGCCCCAGACCATTATTCCTCCTCCACTAAACATTACAATTGGCACTATGCATTGAAGCAGGTAGTGTTCTCCTTGCATCTGCCGAACCCAGATTTGTCTGTTGGACTGCCAGATGGTGAAGTGTGATTCATCACTCCAGAGAATGTGTTTCCACCGCTCCAGAGTCCAATGGCGGCAATCTTTACACCGCTCCAGCCTACGCTTGGCATTGCGCATGGTGATCTTAGGCTTGTGTGAGGCTGCTTGGCCAAGGAAACCCATTTCATGAAGCTCCCAACGATCAGTTCTTGTGCTGACGTTGCTTCCAGAGGCAGTTTGGAACTCAGTAGTGAGTGTTGCAACCGAGGACAGACAATTTTTACGCGCTACATATTTCAGCACTTGGTGGTCTCCTTCTGTGAGCTTGTGTGAACTAGCATTTCACGGCTGAGCCGTTGTTGCTCCCAGATGTTTCCACTTCACAATAACAGCACTTACAATTGACCGGGGCAGCTCTAACAGGGCAGAAATTTCACAAACTAACTTGTTGGAAAGGTGGCATCCTATGACGGTGCCATGTTGACAGTCACTGAGCTCTTTCGTAAGGCCCTTCTACTGACAATGTTTGTCTAAGGAGATTGCATGGCTTTGTGCTCGATTTTATACACCTGTCAGCAACGGTTGTGGCTGAAATAAGAGAAGCCACAAATCTGAAGGGGTGTCCCCATACTTTTGTATATATAGTGTATGACAAGTGATCATTAGCCTCCTACATCTGTCAGAAAGTGTCACCTGTGTGGAACTGTTTTGCTTTATGCTATTTAAAGCTATTCTTCCAGACACAAACGGATGGTAGTGATAAAATGATGAATAGTTTCTAATGTAGATATGGATTACAAGGCGACTGAGGGCTCAAATGACAGTGAGAGGTGGAGTCCCCATGTGGTAGGAGTTCAGCGGTGCACTAACAACTGACCCATAGGATTTCAGCAAGCGTAGTGAGCTCACCCTTGAATCTCAACACCTACTCTATAGATACCAATTGACCCAGGTGATTTATACTTTTGCCTTTCTCCATTATGGGAAGATGTATGAATTACACAATTGAAGGCCTTTATGCATTCAAGCACAACTTTTTATGCGTTCATAACGTGAAATCAAATATGCAGGTTTTATTCCTCAGAATGGAAATTGCACTGTGCTATAGATCAGCATTGGTGTCAATTCCATTTAAATTCCAGCCAAATGTTTCTGCATTGAAAAGAATTTGAATTAGAATTTTGGTGTACTTCCTGAATTTGCTGGAATTTAAATGGAATTGACCCCAACCCTGCTATAAATGTATCTCCTGTAGTGCATACGATGCTGCAGTACATGAAATCAGATCTCATAAAGATACATTGGCAGATAATATGTTTTCCCTCTATGCTGGTCCAGGGCAGAATTAAATTGAATTGAAATTCAATCTGTGGATGAGGATCGTCTTTACGAGGTCTAATACTGTACATATTGATAGTATCTACAGTACATCACTAGGGCCAAGCTTCCTGCCAGCCAGGACCTCTATACTAGGCTGTGTCAGAAGAATGCCTCATAAATTGTCAAAGACTCCAGCCACCCAAGTCATAGACTGTTCTCTCTGCTACGGCAAGAGGTACCGGAGTGCCAAGTCAAGGTCCAAAAGGCTCCTTAACAGTTTCTACCCCCAAACCATAAGACTGCTGAACAGTTCATCAAATGGCTACTCGGACTATTTGCATTGACCCCTTTATTTTATTATTATTTAAAAAATGTTGTTTGAACTGACTCTCTTGCACTGGCTCTATGCACACACTGGATTCTAACCACACACTCACACATACTACACTGACACTCCAACACACACACGGACACACACACAAAACACACACACACATGCATATTGATGCCACGCACGCACGCACGCACACACACACACACACACACACACACACACACACACACACACACACACACACACACACACACACACACACACACACACACACACACACACACACACACACACACACACACACACACACACACACACACACACACACACACACACACAGTACGCTGCTGCTACTCTCTGTTTAGTATCTATGTATAGTCACTTTACCCCAACCTACATGTACATATTACCTCAATTACTTTGACTAATCCATACCCCTGCACATTGACGCCATACCAGTTTGTATATAGCCTCATTAGTGTTATTTTATTGTGTTGCTATTTTTCCTTTAGCTTATTTAGCAAATTTTTCTTAATTACTTTTTAAAAACTTTGCATTGTTGGTTAAGGGCTCTTAAGTAGGGCGTCAGGTAGCCTAGTGATTAGAGTGTTGGACAAGTAACCGAAAGGTTGCAGATCAAATCGCCGAGCTGACAAGGTAAAATAACTCTGTCGTTCTGCCCGTAAACAAGGCAGGTTAACCTACCTTTCCTAGGCCGTCATTGAAAATAAGAATTTGTTCTTATCTGACTTGCCTAGTTAAATAAAAGGTTAAAAAAATAAAGAACAGTAAGCATTTCACGGTAAGGTGACCTGTTGTATTCGGCGCATGTGACAAATACAATTTGATTTGATTATCCAGAAGTGCTGAGTCTACCTTAGAGCAATACCAAAAAGTGTGTCTCAACAGCCCAGCCTTGAGTTTACCTCAGCAATTTATCAGTCTGAATATGTTACTCTGTGTCCAAAACAATGGGAGCAGAGTATTTAGTATTTATTAGGATCCCCATTAAGGCAGCAGCTACTCTTCCTGGATTCCAAGCAGCATGAAAACAATTACATCACTGCAAAACACAACAACATTCAAAATAAAACAATACATCATACAATAAATACTTTATTACATTATTACTCTCTTATTACAAATGTACGATATAAAATCCACAATACCACAACATTGCAATGTGTGTGTGTAGAGTGTGTGTGTGCGTATGCGTGTGTGTTTGTGTCTCTGTGTTCTGCCGTGAGGTATATTTTTATTGTTTTTTTTAAATCAGATTTTACTGCTCGCTTGAGTTACTTGATGTGGAAGAGAGTTCCAGGTAGTCATGGCTCTATGTAGTACTGCGCATTTCCCAGAGTCTGTTCTGGACATTGGGACTGTCAAGAGACCCCTGGTGGCATGTCTTGTGTGGGGTATGTATGCATTTCTGAGCTGTATGTTAGCTGTTTGAACAGACAGCTTAGTGCTTTCAACATGTCAATACCGCTTACAAACGCAAGTAGTGATGCAGTCAATCTTTCCTCTACTTTGAGCCGGGACAGATTGAAGTGCATGTTATTGATATTGGCCCTCTGTGTACATCTAAAGGCCTGTCGTTATGGGCCAACTCTAATTTGTTCTAATTTGTTCTTCTTTGTGACACTTGACCATATAACTGGGCAGTAGTCCAGGTAGGGCTGGGCGGTATACCGTATTTTACTATATACCGGTATTGATGCACGGACCAGTTTGGGTTTTTACTTTACCTTCTATAACGGTATTTGAATGTTTGGTATGTTAGATGTGATACGCCATGTGTAACATCCATTTGTATAGTTTACTCTGCTACTTGAGTCATCCCTCTCCGCTCTCTCTCTCGCCATGACGCTTTCCAAACAGACCTAGTCCCACCCCCTGTCACTCAAGGAGCGCATTTGTTGTTGCTTGACCACGAGACACTTTCGTTCAGTCTGCCTGGTCAATGCAGCACATGCAACAATATTGATGACAACAATGTTGTTTCCACTTTGATCTTAACATAAATCCACAAGCGTCCTATAATTACAATATTAGTTTGTGTTTCTTACATCCGAAAACAGCTAGTTTGTATTTTCTTAGCAAGTTAAGCTAAATTGTGTTAAGCACTAATGCTAAACGCTACTAGCTAATAAAAGTACTGAGTCACATCAAACGTACAGTTGAATTCGGAAGTTTACATACGCCTTAGCCAAATACATTTAAACTCAGTTTTTTTTTTTACAATTCCTGACATTTAATTAAAGGTCAGTAAGGATCATCACTTTATTTTAACAATGTAACGCCCTGGCCATAGAGAGGGGTTTTTGTTCTTTATTTTGGTTAGGCCAGGGTGTTACATTGGGTGGGCGTTCTATGTTCCTTTCTCTATGTTTTTGTATTTCTTTGTTTTGGGCCGTGTGTGGCTCCCAATCAGGCACAGCTGAAGCTCGTTGTTGCTGATTGGGAGTCACACATAAGGAGCATGTTTTCCTTTGGGTTTTGTGGGTAATTGTTTCTGTTAGTGTTTTGCACCTGACAGGACTGTTTGGCTGTCGGTTTTCTTATTTTTGTGTAGTGTTCTCTTTTGTTCTAATAAAAAATTATGATGAACACTAACTCCGCTGCACCTTGGTCTACTCTCTCTCCCGACGGCCGTTACAAAGAAGGTGAAATGTCAGAATAATAGTAGAGAGAATTATTTATTTCAGCTTTTATTTATTTCATCACATTCCCAGTAGGTCAGAAATTGACATACACTCAATTAGTATTTGGTAGCATTGCCTTTAAATTGTTTAACTTAGGTCAAACGTTTCGGGTAGCCTTCCACAAGCTTCCCACAATAATTTGGGTGAATTTTGGCCCATTCCACCTGACAGAGCTGGTGTAACGGAGTCAGGTTTGTAGGCCTCCTGGCTCGCACATGCTTTTTCAGTTCTGCCCACAAATTTTCTATGGGATTGAGGTCAGGGCTTTGTGATGGCCACTCCAATACCTTGACTTTGTTGTCCTTAAGCCATTTTGCCACAACTTTGGAAGTATGCTTGGGGTCATTGTCCATTTGGAAGACCCATTTGCAACCATGACTGATGGCTTGAGATGTTGCTTGAATATATGCAAATAATTTTCCTCCCTCATGATGCCATCTATTTTGTGAAGTGCACCAGTCCTTCCTGCAGCAAATCATCCCCACAACATGATGCTGCCACCCCTGTGCTTCACAGTTGGTATGGTGTTCTTCAGCTTGCAAGCGTCCCCCTTTTTCCTCCAAACATAACGATGGTCATTATGGCCAAACAGTTCTATTTTTGTTTCATCAGACCAGAGGACATTTCTCAAAAAAGTACAATCTTTGTCCCCATGTGCAGTTGCAAACCGTAGTCTGGCTATTTTATGGCGGTTTTGGAGCAGTGGCTTCTTCCTTGCTGAGCGGCCTTTCAGGTTATGTCGATATAGGACTCGTTTTACTGTGGATATTGATACTTTTGTACCTGTTTCCTCCAGCATCTTCACAGGGTCCTTTGCTGTTGTTCTGGGATTGATTTGCACTTCTTGCACCAAAGTACGTTCATCTCTAGGAGACAGAACGCGTCTCCTTCCTGAGCGGTATGACGGCTGCGTGGTCCCATGGTGTTTATACTTACGTACTATTGTTTGTACAGATGAACGTGGTACCTTCAGGCATTTGGAAATTGCTCCCAATGATGAACCAGACTTGTGGAGGTCCACAATTTTTTTCTGAGGTCTTGGCTGATTTCTTTTGATTTTCCCATGACGTCAAGCAAAGAGGCACTGAGTTTGAAAGTAGGCCTTGAAATACATCCACAGGTACACCTCCAATTGACTGAAATTATGTAAATTAATCAGAAACTTCTAAAGCCATGACATAATTTTCTGGATTTTTCCAAGCTGTTTAAAGGCACAGTCAACTTAGTGTATGTAAACTTCCGACTTCAACTGTAGCTAGCTAATACAGCCTGATACCAGTGCTGGTGGAGGCTTAAATCAGGATGTCGTTTGTGCAACGGTATCTTCTAAATCAAAGAGGAATAGGCAAAGCATGAATATGTTGACTACATGAATAAAGACTTAATGTAGTCAAAGATTATAGGGTCCCCTAGGAAACAATGAACATCACTTTGGTTCATATCCTGTCACAGTAACTCGTCCATGGCATTTTCATTCGTTGTTCTGTCAAACAACACTGTATTCAAAGTAACCACTATTATTTATTTTCTAACTATAGAATTAGAATAAACATTATTTTTCCACGATTCCAAAAGTTCACCTAAGTGTTTTGATCTAAATCTCAATTGCAAAATGTGGTTAAAAATAAGGCCTAGTTCTTTTGCCCATATTGTGCCAGTTTGGAAATGATCTCAAATGAGGGTAGGAAATGCAGAACTTGATTGAAATGCAGGAATTTATTTTAGGTTGAGGTTGAATTTAAAGTATAAAATGGAGAAAGACCCACTGAAATAATTTAGAATATATGTGTTGCCTCCATAGGGTCATGCACTACTCATAAAGCGAATGTAGAACTTTTATTAATCAAAATCATCAAATACCGTCAAAAAATTGAAAAATACCATCATATAACATTTTGGCCATACTGCCCAGCCCTAAGTCCAGGTGTGCTAAAACTAAGGTCTGCAGGATTTGCTTAGTTGATTGTAATATCAAGAAAGCAGAGCAGCGCGTTATCACAGCCAGACCAAGGCGCCAGTCTAGTGGTTAGTGTTGGGCCAGTAACCGAAAAGTTGCTGGATCGAATCCCAGAGCTGACACGGTAAAAATCTGTCTTTCTTCCCCTGAACAAGGCAGTTAACCCATTGTTCCCCAGTAGGCTGTCATTGTAAATAAGAATATGTTCTTAACTGACTTGCCTAGTTAAATATAAAATAAATAAATAAATAAACTCTCCCCATCTTAGCTACCGTTGCATCAATATGTTTTGACCATGTCAGTTTACAATCTAGGGTTACACCAAGCAGTTTAGTCTCCTCAACTTTTTGAACTGCCACATTATTTATTAAAATATTTAGATGAGTTTTGGGGTTTAGTGAAAGATTTGTCCAAAATACAATGCTTTTAGTTTTTGACATACAATATTTAGGACTAGTTTATTACTTACCAACATTTCTGGAACTAATTGCAGCTTTTTGTTAAGTGTTGCTGTGTGATTTCACTTGCTGTGGTACACTCTTAGAAAAAAACGGTGGTATCTAGAACCAAAAAGGGTTGTTTGGCCCTTTGAAGAACCCATTTTGGTTCCAGGCAGAACCCTTTTGGAATGCTTTTTTTCTAAGAGTGTAGCTGATGTGTATAATGTTGAGTCATCAGTGTACGTAGACACACAGGCTTTACTCAATACTACTGGTAGGTCATTAGTAAAAACAATTAATGTAAGGGTCCAAGAGGAGTGCTGGAGATGAAAGGAAGGGTGTTTAATATGGAAGGAGAGAGAGACAGAGGGTGAAAACATTCCCTATTCAAACAGAATACATGTGGTTTTACCTTGGCTTCTGGTTGGCACATTATACTGTGAATGTTCCAACAAATAGAATGTGCCAAGCAGCGAGCTATTATTTTCACAAACAAAAAGTAAATGTTAAAGCATATCAATTCTGTTCCCTACTGTGATCACCACTTCTTGGCCACATCACCTGAGAATACACAGATCTACAGTAGTAGAGTAAAACTATCAGCAGTTTGAAGCCATATTCCTGAAGCAGATAAGGGGTCTAATCAGTAAAAGGCTCCTTGGAGTTGTAGTAAGATTTGCCTTGGCAGGCGCAAAGTTATCCAAGGATCCCAACAGGCTAGTTCCAGAAGGAGACAGATGCTCCTATCCTCTTAGAAATCTGGATTTTGTCCTGCTTTGATGGAGAGATTAAGTCATGACCACAGTCTCAGTGGAACCTTTGAGGATGATGAAAGTCCAAACCAGGAGTGTCTGGTTTTGTAAGGTTCCTGTCTCTCACTGTGGTACTCATGGCAGCCTTGGTGAGCCAAAGGCCTTGGCAGGATCAGCCTGGCCTGCCAGTGAACTGCACTGCTGGAAAACTCTGAGCTCAACTGAGGCCCTGTATTTAGTATTAGATGATCTGTGGGGACAGTGTATGGAGGAGGAGAAGGGGAGAGGCTGTGACAGTTTGAGCTGTAGGGGGCTGTTGGGTCAGTGGAAGCCCAGTTCATGCTTAGTTGGGAAAAGGAGAATAAGGGTGAATAATATAACTGCTTAAACTGCTGGGTCCACTTGCCATGGTGGACACTAATAATACACCCTCTGCTGTTGGCTGAATGGATTTGGACTTTTGCAGGCTACAGCAAGGATTGCCAGTTTAATTTGGGCATTAACTTACATTCTCTCTCCAATGACCACTCTTGTGAATCTGTCACCGGTCTCAAACTAATCTTTTTTGCTTTAAAGGGGCAATCTGCAATTGCTACATCCATTGTTGGACTTATAAATGAATGATATGTACCCATTGATTATTGAATAATATAACTTATAAATGTCTCATGAGCTTAGTTCAACTGTTGTACCCCATCAGAACCCAAAATATAAGCTTGCTTTACTACAATGTTTGTAGACAATGAAAACAAACACACCATGCCTCAAAACATGGTTAAAACTATAATGTTCATATCATAGATGGCCAGTCATTGCATCTATAGCTCTGTCTATGAATTTGAGAGTGGTTATATCTTCAGCCCCATCACTCAGCTTTTTACCAAAACAGGGGTGGGGAGTTCGCTTTGTTATTTTTTGAACTGCTGTAAGTTTCTTTCAACCCTTTTGTCACCCCAGAAGGCTAATTTATGTTCCAAAATCCAAACAAGATACAATTAATTGAAAACACTTCTCGGCAGATGATGACGTTATTATTTAACCTCTGTGTTAAAAACTGTGAGGAATAAAAGTTACACAGCGATTCAAGAGGAATCTGTGGCTAAAGCTATTAAAGCGATGAAAGAGCCATTTGGAAGGGGATGTAATGGAGAGGATGGTGAGATAATGGCAGAGCTCTCTACTCGGCACAATCTGTCCCTCACGTTTCATCTCACAATGACAAAGTTCACAGAGATAGCAGATGGCCCACCCTCGACTCCAGGATCAATACAGAAAAGGACATGATATATTAAATGACTTTTAAGAAAATGATACCCATGGAGTTTCCTGGGCTGAACTCAATTAAAATCCCTGTAGCCAGACACTTCAAATGGCCGAGCATTGAGACCTGGTGGGTTTTGATGCTTTTTTGTCATCTTCCCCCAAAACAAGGCAGAAATGCAACATATTTAGTCAGTTATTATAGTTTTGTGTTTTTATATTCGTTGTTTATTTCTATTAGTTTCACACTTATAATTTGACATTCAGTTTAGGTTCAGTTAGTTTTCAGATCCACTTTACTAGATTGTATTTAGTTTATGTTTTATCAAAACAATTCTATTTCATGTTTATAATATTTAGTTTCAGTTTTAGTATTAATGACAGAAAGTACGTAGCCTATGAATGGGAGGCCAGGAGCCATTTATGTGTTGTATCGTTTTGTGTTTTTGGGATGTCACGTTTTGTGTTTTTGGTATGTCACTTCCTGCCACTGTGAGGCTGTAATGCATAATGTGATGGGTCAGATCATAGGTTAGGTTTTGTTAAAGGTAGATACCTCAAGATGACGTATCTGCACAAAGTAAAAACCAAAGCAATAGACAACTAGAACACCAAAGGGGCCGACCAATTGGATTGCGGTCTGCTTATCCTAAGGTCTACTGTATGTCCACGCCCCTGCAGAAATCCTTCATTTTAAGCTAGAGATATCAGGGTTTTTTTGCAATGGATGCGTCTCAATTTCCCCCATCCGCCTATGTCGCACTTCCGCATCTGCAGTGAAAGGTGACAGAGCTAGAGCGGTGTTTGTCAGACCATGAGAAAATCCGTCTTCTTACAAAATCGTCTGTAGCGTCCGAACGGTTTAGGCTACACACTAGTATGACCCCTCTGTGGAAAGGTGAGACTCTCTCGAATATGTACATGCTGGTTGTGTTGCTCTAGGATGCCCACCCACATCACATACCAGTTGAAAACATTTATGGAAGTATATATGGAGAGTTTAGTGCCAAAAATAAACGTTTAAATACATTTATTTATTTTTTTTTGGGGGGGGGGGGGTCTATCTGTTGTACCAAGTAGTGAATCTGTTATGCAATGCATTTGCATGGGATAATAGCTGAAAGGCCCCCAAAAAAAATTCATGTATAAAACATTTTGGGGATATTTCAAGTGGTCTTAAAATGTAAAAATCAAATAGTAAAATAATTATTGGTATGACCTTCTTAAAACAATACCATATAGCTTAGTAGAACCCCTCCCCCAGGTTAGACAGGGCTTAGACTCTTAAGGGTTAAGTGTGCAGCGTCCATCATTGTCGGCTCAATAACCCCATTTTTTTACTCAACATCCTTATCAGGAAATACATTTAAAAAATGGAAATCAGCTCTTGTGCTGTCACTTCATAAGAGAGGGGATAGTAGAGATTTTAATCATTATCACTCCATTTCAAGGCTTCCTTGTCTAGCTAAGATTCTTGAATCCTTGGTAAATGTACAACTTTGCTCTGTATTTTGAATGTAAAGGGCGTAAAGGGCGTTGGCCTGGGCGTAGCACTATTACAGCAACCACTTAGTTGTTAAAGATCTTGTCAATACTTTAGATATTAAAATGAAATGTGCTGCTTTGTTCGCTGCTTTGTTTGTGGACCTGTCAAAAGCTTTTGATACTGTTGATCATGCTATTTTTTTGAATAAGTTGTCCTCGATAGGCCTGATCTCTGACGCCTGTTCATGGTTATCTTAGTGACAGAACTCAGGCCATCATGTTTCATGGGGTTAAGAAACTAAGATTGAAAGTGGGCTTTTTTTTTTTACAGAAACAGATATTGTGTCTCTCTAGTCAGCAGGAAGCAGATTGTGCAGTCAACCTGTCTACCTGTTCTTGATTATGGTGATACTATTTATCAACGTGCAGCTGCACAGAGCAAATTTTCCATCACCTGTAGGTAGGTAGGACTGAGGTATGAACAGATCGTTTTTAGTAAGCGGTTGGGAACACAATATATGGTCATGTAGGTTTCTCACTTATGGGTGGCACAAATTGGGATATGGGGGATGGTAATGGGCAGGGTAGATGTACATTAAAGTACTGTAGTTTATAATATAGTAATTACTGTATTGTTTTTGCGGTCTGTAGTATACTGTAGTGTTTACTATATTATTCTAAAGTATACTACAACATTCTATAGTAAGTACCACGCATTACATTTTAGTCATTTAGCAGATGCTCTAATTCAGAGTGACTTACAGGAGCAATAAGTGCATTGCTCAAGGGCACATTGACAGATTTTTCACCTAGTTAGCTCAGGGATTTGAACCAGCAACCTCTTGGTTGACTATCTGCAGCCCACATGATCAAGGTATACTGCAGTTTATAGTATAGTATTCTACAGTATACTATAGTTTAGTACAGAATTCTATAGTATGTACTGTAGTATTTTATAGTAAACTGTAGTCTTTTTTAATGTGGGTGCTGAGGCTACTAGGCTGTATCACTGAGGTTAGTGGAAGAGCCAATACATCAATAGACCTGGTATTGTGAGAGGCAGTATGACCTTAGCAGACATACTCCAATGAAAGAAACATATAAGTTACTTTCAAAATGTTTTTGAACTTTCTTTGTATCTCACTGTACAGTACACACACCCACACACTGTGCACACACTAATGAAAGGAAATAGACAGCTATTAAGAAGGAATGTCAGATTTTTCAAGGACCTTTTTCCTCTGCTTCTCTGTTATGCAGGTTAGCGCTTTTCCTCATTAATCTTGTTCTGGAGGCAGCTCTGCCCCGAAGGCAGAAATTATGTAATTGGTTGACTCAATGGTGAGGGTGGAGCTTACAGAAGGCATTTGATCACTTTATCATAAAGGCAGGAAATATCTGCTTTGATAGGATTGCACTAGCCTACCTAATATGTTCTTTAGGGGGAGTTTAGGTGTGATGAATAGAGAGACCATTCACAGTTAGAGACAGATTCTTCAGAAACTGGCAATGAGATGATTTTATTAATGTGTTTTGTTTCTCCTAATCATGGCATAATTAAGCAATATGGCACAAGGGGGTGTGGTATATGGCCAATATACCACGGCTAAGGGCTGTTCTTATGTACGACACATCGTGGAGTGCCTGGACACAGCCCTTAGCCGTGGTATATTGGCCATATACCACAAACCCCTGAGGTGCCTTATTGCTATTATAAACTGGTTACCAACGTAATAAATATTTTGTCATACCCTTGGTATATGGTCTGATATACCACGGCTGTTAGCCAATCAGCATTCAGGGCTCGAAACGACCCAGTTTATAAATGAGCATATTGTCTGTAGAGCATCAGTGGGGACCCATAGTCAGTGTTTCTATTATAGCAGACGTCCTGTACATGTAGTCAGGGCCATCAAACTGAGAAAGATTACTGATGGGACTTTTCAAATATAGCACAGGCTGTGCTCTCTTGATAATTGAGAACAGACAATGCCCTGTAATGTCCATGTTTAGCCAATCTGAAATCACTTCAAGTAAAAGCTCTAATATAAATGTAGACCTGAATCCACAGAAACAATTGGCTGCAATAAAAGTCACTATTTCTGGAGGTTGAGTTTAGTTCTAATGGGAGGATTAAGGAAACATTCTTACTTGGATCAGACAAGATGGAGTCGGTCTTAGGCAGGAACTGGTCGCAGCGTATACCCTGGTAGCCTTCTCTACACCTGTGAATAAAAATACATTTCAGTCAACACATTGGGAACTTGGGGTGAAGCAGGTTTAGAACATTGAGAAATGTGTGCAAAAAAGTGGTTAGGGGCTATGGTACATGGCTGGCAATAAAATATCCTGTTTCATGATACAATTAATGTTCACTCTATTTTATCTGTGTCAGGTGGCCAGGAGCATCACAAAGGAAATATGCATGGAATCAATCTCTTCCTTCTCTATTTGCTCACTCTTTCTCTCTTTCTCGCTTTCTCTCTCTCTTTCTGTCTTTCTCTCTTGCTCTTTGACTTCTCAGAAGCTCTCAGCCCTAATCCCTGTGCCAGACAGTTAGGAACATACGATAGAACCGTGTCCTCAGGACCAACCACTGAAGCACACACAGCATTCATATATGACCTTTCCACACAGAGCACAGAAACATGTTATCATTCAAATCATTGTGTGTTCACTCCGATTCCTTGAGAGAGACACAATAAAACTGCAGTGTGTTTCAAATGGGCCCTGCAGGTTTCTTAGCAAGCAGGTTAATCAAGACTCAATACCAAACAGCATCATTGCTTTCTCCGGTGAACGCATGAGAATGGTTACAAGAATCAGTGTCCTTTGATTGTATAATACACTATCTGGACCCCCGTTCAAATGAGTGGATTCGGCTATTTCAGACACACCCATTGCTGATAAGTATGTAAAAGCAGAGCACAGAAACTGCATATAATGCTAAGAGGCTTACACTAGGCCTAGGTTTGTCATACTGTATCAAAGCTTGAACTGTCCTCCAAAGGCTCAGAGCTTGTTTAAACACAGCTTCTTTTGTCTAGGGGTTTTAGGTGCTAAAGCTTAATTTTCAATCATTAGGCGGGCCTGCTTTTTTACACATATTCATGCATGAAACTCATGCATTGATAGGTATGAGCTTTGCTGGAAAATGTGCCCACACCATGACTCAGTAATGCTCAATTCATTAATATTTCTTTAAAGCTAAATGTAAATTAAGTCAGGGTTGCGGCCCGATAACATTTATTATATGAGTCACATTTGTTCAGCATTAAACATTTCCCATACTCCAGGAGCCAGATGGAAGGAGCCTGTTAATATTCTCAGTCCACTTAGCTGTCCCTAATCAGAAAGTCCCTTCCTACCGGGTTCAGAGAACATGACAAGAAACTTGCAAACCGGTGACTTTTAACGAATGTATTTTTAATTCTCTAGAATCTCTTTGTAAATTAGCAGTTTCTCTGACAGTCGATGTCGGCGACCCTGACTATCGTAAAACTTCAAGAAGAAGCCCCCCTCGTTGCACAAATTGGAGGAGAAGCAGATCATTAAAAGAATGGAGTTTTGGTGGTGGCTGTAAGGAAGAACTGGAGGCCATTAGGAGGAACTGGGTAAGCAAAAGGCAGTAAGACGTTGTGATTAAATGGTCTGAAGAAACCAGGCGATGGTAAAGAGAAAAGGGAGAGAGAGAGAGACGTTGTGATTAAATTGTAAGAAGAAACCAGGGGATTGTAAAGAGGACAGAGAGAGATACTTTGTGATTAAATGGTCTGAAGAAACCAGGGAATTGTAGAGGACAGAGAGAGAGACTTTGTGATTAAATTGTCAGAAGAAACCAGGGGATGGTAAAGAGGAGGGAGAGAGAAATTGTGATTAAATCATCTGAAGAAACCAGGAGATGGTAAAGAGGAGTGAGAGAGAGACGTTAATGATCTGAAGAAACCAGGAAATGGTAAAGAGGAGGGAGAGAGAGAGACGTTAATGATCTGAAGAAACCAGGAGATGGTAAAGAGGAGTGAGAGAGACACGTTAATGGTCTGAAGAAACCAGGAGATGGTAAAGAGGAGAGAGAGAGAGACGTTAATGGTCTGAAGAAACCAGGAGATGGAAAAGAGGAGAGAGAGAGAGACGTTAATGGTCTGAAGAAACCAGAAGATGGTAAAGAGGAGAGAGAGAGAGACGTTAATGGTCTGAAGAAACCAGAAGATGGTAAAGAGGAGTGAGAGAGAGACGTTAATGGTCTGAAGAAACGGTAAAGAGGACAGAAAGAGAGATGTTGTGATTAAATGGTCTGAAGAAACCAGGGGATGAGAGAGAGAGAGAGAGAGAGAGAGAGAGAGAGAGAGAGAGAGAGAGAGAGAGAGAGAGAGAGAGAGAGAGAGAGAGAGAGAGAGAGAGGTGTTAAGGCTTCATACACATGTATGTGGACACTCACGCTCGCATGCACACACACACACACATCACGGTGCTCAAGGCTGTGACAGATCGAACATGTTATCATTCAAATCATTGTGTGTTCACTCCAACTCCTTGAGAGAGACACAATAAAACTGCAGTGTGTTTCAAATGGGCCCTGCAAGTTTCTTAGCAAGCAGGTTAATCAAGACTCAATACCAAACAGCATCATTGCTTTCTCCGGTGAACGCATGAGAATGGTTACAAGAATCAGTGTCCTTCGACTGCATAATACACTATCTGGACACCCGTTCAAATTTGTGGATTCGGCTATTCCAGCCACACCCGTTGCTGATAGGTATATAAAACCAGAGCACACAGCCATGCAATCTCCATAGACAAACATTGGGAGTGGAATGGCCCGTACTGAAGAGCTCAGTGACTTTCAATGTGGCACCGTCATAGGATGCCTCCATTCCAACAAGTCAGTTCATCAAATTTCTGCCCTGCTAGAGCTGCCCTGGTCAAATGTAAGTGCTGTTATTGTGAAGTGGAAACGTCTAGGAGCAACAACAGCACAGCCGCGAAGTGGTAGGCCACACAAGCTCACAGAACGGGACCGGCGAGTGCGTAGCACGTAGAAATCGCCTGTTCTCGGTTGCAACACTCACTACAGAGTGTTGCAACTGAGCAACTGCACGACAAGAACTGTTCGTCGGGAGCTTCATGAAATGGGTTTTCATGGCCGAGTAGCAGCACACAAGCCTAAGATCACCATGCGCAATGCCGAGGGTCGGCTGAATTGGTGAAAAAACTTGCCGCCATTGGACTCTGGAGCAGTGGAAACTCATTCTCTGGAGTGATGAATCCCACTTCACCATCTGGCAGTCCGACGGATGAATCTGGGTTTGGCGAATGCCAGGAGAACACTACCGGCCCCAATGCGTAGTGCCAACTGTAAAGTTTTGTGGATGAGGAATAATGTTCTAGGGCTGTTTTTAATGGTTCGGGCTAGGCCCCTGAGTTCCAGTGAAGGGACATTTTAAGGCTACAGCACACAATAACATTCTAATTGATTCTGTGCTTCCCCCGCACATATAGCCTCTCATTATTGTTTTTTTTATTGTGTTACTTTTTATTTATGAATGTTATTATTTTTTACTTTAGTTTCTTTAGGAAATATTTTCTTAATTCTATTCTCTTAAAACTGCATTGTTGGTTAAGGGCTTGTAGGCATTTCACGTTAAGGTCTACACCTGTTGTATTCGGCGCATGTGACTAATACAATTTGATTTGATTTGATTTGAACTTGCCAACAGTTTGGGGAAGGCCTTTTCCTGTTTCAGCAGTGCACAAAGCGAGATCCATAGAGAAATGGTTTGTCGGGATCGGTGTGGAAGAACTTGACTGGCCTACACAGAGCCCTGACCTGAACCCCATCGAACACCTTTGGGATGAATTGAAACACCGACTGCGAGCCAAGCCTAATTGCCCAACATCAGTGTCCGACCTCACTAATGCTCTTGTGGCTGAATGGAAGCAAGTCCCAGCAGCAATGTTCCAACATCTAGTGGAGGCTGTTATAGCAGCAAAGGGGAGATCAACTCCATATTAATGCCCATGATTTTGGAATGAAATGTTCTGAACAAGTGTCCAGATAGTTTTGGCCATATAGTGTATATTTGTGTACGCTCATTGCATTTATTTGTACTTCTTTCCCATGGTATAATGCGAAATGCATGTGAATATATTTCATTTTTGCATATTATGTGCGTACAGTACATGTGTTTTTCCTTGGCAATCATTGCATACTCAGTCACACAATTCTCATGGCAGGCCTGTCTCCTTCCTGTGTCTCTCTCATGTTGCCCTCTGGTTATGAAGACACACTCTCTACCAATCCCACTTGGCGCAGTTTCCTGCCACTGTGTTTCTCGCCTGAAAACCTGCACCAGAATGTTCATTAGTCTCTGGGACAAGTAAATGGAAATGTGATATTTCTCTGAAGGAGGCAGAAGGTATTGAAAGCTGCTCTGGTTTTAATTAGCGCCACAGTCATTAATTAGCAGGAACAAACATGGGAGGGGGGTTGTAGAACGAGGTGTATATCTCACTAACCAATGGAGCCTGATGCACAAAGCTCTGTAGGCAGGAGATAGATATAAATATAAGGCCTCAGGTTCATCTGAGGATGTGGGGACACACATCACAACATGTGCAGGGCATCAACAGACTCAGTTAGCATCGCCAGTCACATTCTAATGGAAAAGTTCAGAAGTTACCGTGTGGGAAACTATTTTGTGTAGTATGAAACAATATACTTTAGTCTACTGTACTATCATACTATATTGAATTGACAGTGTATAATTTCTTGTTGTTAATATATTTTTATGACTTTAGAGATAAACATCAAAATGGTATGACATTATGGTATTATATCATAGCCTTTTACAGATAGAAATCCTTATAATACTTTGCAGTTGGATTTGCACAACAGCACTTTGGATTGGTAGTACTCTTCGAGATGATTTCAATTATGAAATGGTGGACGTTGGGAAATGTCAGGTAACTGCCTTAAGTTTGATCTGGTGAAAAGAACATTAGCATGTTTAGCATTTGAGCATTTTGGGCTGTGGTAGGCAGTGGGCCTTTCATTAGGCAGACGTGGTATAATCCCAGGGGGCTGAGAGGTGTAAGCTTTGAACGCTGGCGAAAGGAGATAATCCTATTACATAAAGTTAGTTTAACATAGTAACAGATACAGGATACGAAGATCTGTCCCTAGCCATCAGATTCAATCAAACCTGCCTTAGTAATGTTTACACTGTAGCACACAAGTACTGCCCCCTCATACACATGTCATATTTCCTAAACTGAAGCATCTGGAGGAGAGACCGCCCATTGTGTTTGAGAGTGTGTGAGAGAGAGGAAAGAGAGAGAGGGAAGAGAGAGGAAAGAGAGAAGAAAGAGAGAGAGAGAGAGATCATGCGTGCAAGAGAGAGAAAGCAGCACTCACCGGCTGACTACTCATGTGCTCTATGCTCTGTATTTTCGTCAATAATTCTTCCTCTGGATTGTTTAAGTGCTATTCTGGTTTTGTGTGCCTTTATGATGAACATATATCAAGTCTCTTGATTTAACAACAGATATAGAACATTTGACATTTTGAAAAAGCAATTATTGTGCCCAAGCGACACAAGATAGATTATGGATCAAAACAATGTACCCTCATGTTACTGTCTGACCTTTTGGTCTACAGTCGAATGTGCAGCAACTGCCCCCGAGTCAAGCGTTAAGGTCTATGTAAAGATGGGGCACAGCAATCCGTTTCTACAACTCTGACATGACTTTTCAATTATTGTATATCCTACCAGATTGCAACCCATTTTCTGAGCATAAAATGGCATTCTGGGCAAAGTGGACAATGGATATATTGTCTTGACTCCGTCCTCTTAACTGCTTCACTTCACAAAACCTCATACCGCGTGGCCAAGTGGGCTTGACCCAGCATGAGGGTAGCCACACAGCTAGCATTCAGCCCCCCTGAACTCTCAGGTTAGTGGACATGCTGGAACAGCTCGAGCTGAAGAAGGACTCTCAGAGAGCCATTTTCTCAAGAACGGAGCAAGCCATCAGATCAGGCTCAACGGGGCAGCTTGACACCTACACAGGGATGACAAGAGCGAGCGCCACTCACAAGCGGCTTGGCCCTTATGCTCCCTACACTCTGGAGTATCCATCTAGCCCTGGCCCGGACAGAATTACACACTTTAAAGCTACTATAGTTTCTCCTTCTCTCTCAATGGTTCAGAATGGGCTCAGATAAGTACAGCACTCTCTGAAAATAGGTATACAGTGTCTTGCGAAAGTATTCACCCCCCTTGGCATTTTTCCTATTTTGTTGCCTTACAACCTGGAATTAAACTTGATTTTGGGGGGGGTTGTATCATTTGATTTACACAACATGCCTACTGAGAAATATTTTTTATTGTGAAACAAACAAGAAATAAGACAAAACAGAAAACTTTAGCATGCATAACTATTCACCCCCCCCCCCCCCCCCCAAAGTCAATACTTTGTAGAGCCACCTTTTGCAGCAATTACAGCGACAAGTGTCTTGGGGCATGTCTCTATAAGCTTGGCACATCTAGCCACTGGGATATTTGTCCATTCTTCAAGGCAAAACCGCTGAAGCTCCTTCAAGTTGGATGGGTTCCGCAAGTGTACAGCAATCTTTGGGTCATACCACATATTCTCAATTGGATTGAGGTCTGGGCTTAGACTAGGCCATTCCAATACATTTAAATGTTTCCCCTTAAACCACTCGAGTGTTGCTTTAGCAGTATGCTTAGGGTCATTGTCCTACTGGAAGGTGAACCTTCGTCCCAGTCTCAAATCTCTGGAAGACTGAAACAGGTTTCCCTCAAGAATTTCCCTGTATTTAGCGCCATCCATCATTCCTTCAATTCTGACCAGTTTCCCAGTCCCTGCCGATGAAAAACATCCCCACAGCATGATACTGCCACCACCATGCTTCACTGTGGGGATGGTGTTCTCAGGGGGATGAGAGGTGTTGGGTTAGCGCCAAACATAGCGTTTTCCTTGATGGCCAAAAGGCTGAATTTTAGTCTCATCTGACCAGAGTACCTTCTTCCATATGTTTGGGGAGTCTCCCACATGCTTTTCGGAGAACATCAACCGTGTTTGCTTATTTTTTTCTTTAAGCAATGGCTTTTTTCTGGCCACTCTTCTGTAAAGCCCAGCTCTGTGGAGTGTACGACTTAAAGTGGTCCTATGGACAGATACTCCAATCTCCGCTGTGGAGCTTTGCAGCTCCTTCAGGGTTATCTTTGGTCTCTTTGTTGCCTCTCTGATTAATGCCCTCCTTGCCTGGTCCGTGAGTTTTGGTGGACGGCCCTCTCTTGGCAGGTTTGCTGTGGTGCCATTGTCACGTGGATGATGCTGGAGAGACAAAGCAGGTACAGGGAGTAAAACATTTAATAAATAACGGACATGGAATGAGACAGGAACAGCGTCAGCAAACAGGTAACACAAACAAAAGACAATCAATGCACCAGTGGGGAACAGAGCAAGGGAACTGACAAATATAGGGGAGGAAATAAACAGATGATGAGTGAGTCCAGGTGAGTCCAATATCGCTGATGCGCGTGACGTGGGAAGGCAGGTGTGCGTAATAGATGATAGGAGTGAGTGATGCAGGGCAGCCTGGCGTCCTCAAGTGCTGGGGGGTGGGGGGGGAGCAGACGTGACAGCCATATTCTTTCCATTTTTAATAATGGATTTAATGGTGCGCCGTGGGATGCTCAGTTTCTGATATTTTTTTATAACCCAACCCTGATCTGTACTTCTCCACAACTTTGTCCCTGACCTGTTTGGAGAGCTCCTTGGTCTTCATAGTGCCGCTTGTTTGGTGGTGCCCCTTGCTTAGTGGTGTTGCAGACTCTGGGGCCTTCCAGAACAGTTGTATATATACTGAGATCATGTGACACTTAGATTGCACATAGGTGGACTTTAATTAATGAATTATGTGACTTCTGAAGGTAATTGGGTGCACCAGATCTTATTTAGGGGCTTCATAGCAAAGGGGCTGAATACATATGCACGCACCACTTTAAAACATTTAGATTGTTTTTTAATTTTTAAATTCCAGGTTGTATTGAAACAAAATAGGAAAAATGCCAAGGGGGTGAATACTTTTGCAAGGCACTGTATCTGTGTCTCTTAATGAACAGATGTAGGATCTTAATTTGACCTATATTGTCACTGCAACACGTAGTCCATAATGTTGCTTGATTGGTGGATAGGCTATAAACTGGCCAAAAGTAGGCTACATGAAAAGTGCAGTACTGTTAATATAAACGTGTGTTAATTTGGCTTTTCAGTGAATTTATGTAAATCACAAAGCTCATCTGCATTTCCTGAGCAACAAAAGAGTGATCAAATGAAGATCCTACATCTGTATGTGGTAGTCTTTGTGTTTGTACTTAGATGAGGGTTTGCTGGCACTCATATACTGAGTGTACAAAACATACACTTTCCATGACAGGCTGATCAGGTGAATCCAGGTGAAAGCTATGATCCCTAATTGATGTCACTTGTTAAATCCATGTCAATCAGAGTAGATGAAGGAGAGGAGACAGGTTAAAGAAGGATGTCTAAGCCTTGACACAATTGAGACATGGATTGTGTATGTGTGCGATTCAGAGGGTGAATGGGCAAGACAAAAGATTTAAGTGCCTTTGAATGGGGTGTGGTAGTAGGTGCAAGGCACACCGTTTGAGTGTGTCAAGAACTGCAACGCTGCTGGGGTTTTTACGCTCAACAGTTTCCTGTGTGTATCAAGAGTGGTCCATCACCCAAAGGACATCCAGCCAACTTGACACAACTGTGGGAAGCATAGGAGTCAACATGGGCCAGCAACCCAGTGGAATGCTTTCGATTGGCGTCAACATGGGCCAGCATTCCTGTGGAACGCTTTCGACACCTTGTAGCCCATGCCCTGACGAATTGAGTCTGTTGTGAGGGCAAAAGGGCTGCAACTCAATATTAAAACGGTGTTCCTAATGTTTTGTACACTCAGTGTATATGAGAGCAGGGAATGGAAAGTCACTGTCCGTTAATATTTAGAAATTATTTTATTGACAGACAGATGAGAAATAGAGTGTGAGATCAGAAAAGAGTAGAAACATTGAGTGTCGGGCAGGGAGTTGCATTTGTTTAAATTGTCAACCACAGCTTCGTACAAGAACAGGCTATGTTTGTCCAATAATTGGTAATACTAACAAGCTGAAAACATCTAGAGAGAAATGAAAAGAAGATGAGAAAAAAAAGAACCAACAAGTTTCTTTCCATACACTGCTCAATATTCTCTTTGGTATAATGTATCCAATTACTGTATTGTATAATACTCCAGAGTATGGCAAGGACTTGTTTTTAATCACACTTTTAGCCAATCAAATACAATTTATTTCAAATGAGGCCTTAACTGATCACATCTTCCTTCAATGACATAGACACTTTTCTTTTTAATAATAATCAAGGAATGTCATTTGTCTTCGATTACTGCTTATCAGAGTCAAAAGAGAGTCTCTTTTCATATTTCCCAGACGGAGTGATTGAAATGCATCTGGGATGCTATGTTTCAGTCACGACAGGGTGGGAGCCAGATAAGACCAGAATGAGAAGAAGGGAGTTAGGCAGGCTAACAAGGTGAGTACCTCAGTGCTTTGGGCTTTACTACACTCTTAGAAAAAAAAGTGCTATCTAGAACCATAACAGGTTATTTGGCAGTCCCTATAGGAAAATCCTTTGTAGAACCCTTTTAGGTTCCAGGCAGAAACCTTTTGGATACAGGTAGAACCCTTTCCACAGACAGTTCTACATGGAAACCAAAAGGGTTCTACCTAGAACCAAAAAGGGTTATGCTATGGGAATAACCAAATAACCCTTTTGGAACCCTTTTTTTCTAATAGTATTGGCGGAGGCAAGTGCAACCATCACACCAACAAATACTTTCTACGGCCCCCTCATCACACAGCTCTTACAGAATCACCACCAGTCAGGTGATAAAAGAGAGGGAGTAAGGTGAGACCCTACTAAACCTCCTGTTTAGCTGTGAGAAGACGTCACATCTTGGGTTACTGAGTACCCAATGTGAACAAGCAGGACCATGGTACTGTTGAAAACAGACATTTGATACTGCACCAACCAATTTCACTAAGTTCTAGACATTGCGTCTTCCAGACAATTGTTTGAGTCAATTACATTGTATTTTTCCCCAGACACATTATTCATTCCGTATTCAAATCCACAAACATATAGATAACAGAGAAGATCATCTCTAAATTAATTTGATCAGTCTGTTGTCCAAATGAGTCTCTCATAAGCACCTGGATTCACAGGTGAGAAATCACATTCAAAACAATGCACCTGATAACCAGGTCCATTATGGGACTGGTTCTCAATCCTGGTCATTTTTGTTTTTGCCCTAGCACTACACAGCTGATTCAAATTATCAACTCATCAAAAGTCTTTGATGATTTGAATCAGGTGTGTAGTGCTAGGGCAAAAACAAAAATGAGCACCCCTTTGTGTCCCCAGGACCAGGACTGAGAACCAGTCCCTTAATGGACCTGGTTATCAGGTGCATTGTTTTGAATGTGATTTCTCACCTGTGAATCCAGGTGCTGATGAGAGACTCATTGTCCCCAGGACCAGGTTTGACAACCACTGCATTAAGGTGAGACTAACAAACCATTTGTATGCCGCCGGTCCCAGTGCACATTCATTTTCTACCTCACGTTGGCCCTTTTTCCTGTTTGCTAACCGTGTCTTTAAATAAAATATGCCAAGTGAAATTTGTATACATGGCAGCCTAGCGAAGGTGAGCCCTGTCTCACTCTCAGCCCCAGTCTTTCTGTACAACCTGCACCTCTGTAGCCTTTCAACTGGGAGGAAATGTGCTCAATAATTCACAAGTCGCTGCTAGCAGACCTGAAAATAAAAGATGGCATGACTTTGCTGATGTTCCCTGTTCAACCCCCGGGTGAACCCAACCTCTCCATTCCTCTCTGTAACCCACAGGCTCAGCATGGAAGCAGACAGTCCTACGCCTCTAGCAACGAGGAAGAAAAAGTGGTACACCAAGATTATAACTCCTATGTCCCTATCAGAAAGACTTTTGCCTTTCCAATGGTGAGAGGAGATATTGAAGGTGCTCTATAAATGCAGGAAGTACCCAACAAGTGCCGCTACTGGAGATGATTATTAGAAGCTGTATGAATACAGTGGTATAGCTCAAGCATGAATCCCATTCTGAGGTTAAAATGCAATTAAAGTACAGATTATACATTCAGCCCTTATCTCTCCTTCATTCTCTCTCCTTCTCTCCTGCATATTAACACCTTATCACTAGACATCTTATCTTTGTGCTTAATATTTCCCTGCTTTTTAACTTACTTTGATTTAATTTTCAGTGTTTTTTCATTTTGTTCTGCGACCTGACTGGATTAATTTGTCTTATCTTTGGAGGAGACGTGCAACAAGCTTAAAGTCTCTGTCTGAAGAGGACTAGACCAAATCACGTTTCACCTCTCCTGCTCCTAGACATTATCTAGCAGACCATTAGTATAATGCAGTTGGGTCTCCCGAGTGGCGCAGTGCATCGCAGTCTAATGCAGTGCATCGCAGTGCTGCGGCGCCACTACAGCCTGGGGTTCGATCCAGCCGTGACTTGGAGCCCCACAGGGGGGCACACAATTGTCCCAGTGCTGTGCGGGTTAGGGGAGGGTTTGGCCAGGGGGCTTTCTTTGGCTCATCGCGCTCTAGCGACTCCTTGTGGCAGGCCGGAAAACAGCAAGCTGACTTCAGTCATCAGTCGAATGGTTTTCCTTTGACACATTGGTGCGGCTGGCTTCCAGGTTAACCAAGCAGTGTGTTAAGAAGCAGCGTGGCTTGGAGTGTCATGTTTCGGAGGATGCACATCTCGACCTTCGCCTCTCCCGAGCCCCTTGAGGAGTTGTAGCGATAAGACAAGATCGTAACTATCAACTACCCAAAATTGGGTACAATTACAACAATAAAAAATATAGAAACACTACTGGTCAAAAGTTTTAGAACACCTACTCACCTACTCATACTCATCAGGGTTTTTATTTTGACTATTTTCTACATTGTAGAATAGTAGTGAAGACATCAAAACTATGACATAATACATAATGAATCATGTAGTAACCAAAAAAGTATTAAAAAAATCTAAATATATTTTATATTTGAGATTCTTCAAATAGTCACGCTTGCCTTGATGACAGCTTTGCACACTCTTGGCATTCTCTCAACCAGCTTCATAAGGTAATCATCTGGACTGTATTTCAATTAATAGGTGTTTCTTCTTAAAAAAGTTAATTGTGGAATTTCTTTCCTTCTTAATGCGTTTGAGACAAGCAGTTGCGTCGTGACAAGGTGGGGGGGGGGGGGGGGGGTGGGGGGGGGGGGGTATACAGAAGATAGCCCTATTTGGTAAAAGACCAAGTCCATATTATGGAAAGAACAGCTCAAATAAGCAAAGAGAAACGACAGTCCATTGTTACCTTAAGACATGAAGGTCAGTCAATACGGAAAATTTAAAGAACTTTGAAAGTTTCTTCAATTGCAGTCGCAAAAACCATCAAGCTCTATGATGAAACTGGCTCTCATGAGGAACGTCACAGGATTGGAAGACCCAGAGTTACCTCTGCTGCAGAGGATACGTTCATTAGAATTACCAACCTCAGAAATTGCAGTCCAAATAAATCCTTCACAGAGTTCAAGTAACATCTCAAGAGACATCTCAACATCAAATGTTCAGAGGAGAGTGTGTGAATCAGGCCTTCATGGTTGAATTTCTGCAAAGAAACCACCACTATAGGACACCAATAATAAGAAGAGACTTGCATGGGCCAAGAAACACGAGCAATGGACATTAGACCGGTGGAAATTTGTCCTTCGGTCTGGAGCCCAAATTTGAGGGTGAATTTGTGGGTGAACGGATGATCCCCGCATGTGTATTTCCCTTTGTAAATCATGGAGGAGGACGGATGATCTCCGCATGTGTATTTCCGAGGTGTTATGGTGTGGGGGTGCTTTGCTTGTGACACGGTCTGTGATTTATTTAGAATTCAAGGCCCACTTAACCAGCATGGCTAAGTGTTCTGCAGCGATACGCCATCCCATCTGGTTTGGGCTTAGTGGGACTATCATTTGTTTTTCAACAGGACAATGACCCAACACACCTCCAGGCTGTGTAAGGGCTATTTGAACAAGAAGGAGGGGGATGGAGTGCTGCATCAGATGACCTGGCCTCCACAATCACCCGATCTCAACCAAATTGAAATGGTTTGGGTCGAGTTGGACAATAGAGTGAAGGAAAAGCAGCCAACAAGTGCTCAGCACATGTGGTAACTCCTTCAAGACTGCTGGAAAAGCATTCTAGGTGAAGCTGGTTGAGAGAATGCCAAGAGTGTGCAAAGCTGCTCCCACGCCCCTGCCAGGTTCTTGGGGAGTTTACCCTCAGCCGGCTTGCCCAGCACCCATGTCTCGGCCTGCTCGCCCAGGTGGGACGCCGTGTGGTGCCCCTGGGGGGGGGGGTACTGTCACGCCTGCTCCCGCTCTTCCCCCCTGGCACTCGAGGGCGCCAGGCTGCCCTGCATTACACACTCCTGCCACCATCATTTACGCACACCAGCCTTCCCTCGTCATGCGCTTCAGCGATATTGGACTCACCTAGACTCACTCAATCACCAGTTTATTACCTCCCCTATATATGTCAGTTCCCCAGCTCTGTTCCCCGCTGCTGCATTGTTTGTCATATGTCCGTGTTACCCGTGTCCTGACGCTGTTCCTGTCTTGTTCTATGTCTGTTCCCGAATAAATGTCTGACTCCCGTACCTGTTTCTCCTGTCCGACGTTGGCCCTTACATTAGTAGTGTTTTTTTGCAGCAAATCGAGCATGAAGGCCTGATTCAAGTAGTCTCCTCTGAACAGTTGATGTTGAGACGTGTCTGTTACTTGAACTCTGTGCAGAATTTATTTGGGCTGGAATCTGAGGTGCTGTTAAATCTAATGAACTTATCCTCTGCAGCAGTGGTAACTCTAGGTCTTCCTTTCCTCTGGCGATCCTCATGAAAGCCAGTTTCATCACAGCTCTTGATGGTTTTTGCAAATGTCCTTGAAATTGTCTGCGTTGACTGACCTTCATGTCTTAAAGTAATGATGGAATGTTGTTTGTCTTTGCTTATTTGAGCTTTTCTTGCCATAATATGGACTTGGTCTTTTACCAAATAGGGCTATCTTCTGTATACCACCTCTACCTTGTCACAACACAACTCATTGGCTCAAACGCATTAAGAAGGAAATAAATTCCACAAATTAACTTTTAACAAGGCACACCTGTTAATTGAAATGCATTCCAGGTGACTACCTCATGTAGTCGAGTGTGCAAAGCTGTCATTAAGGCAAAGGGTGGCTACTTTGAAGAATCTGAAATATAATACTATATGATCCCGTATGTGTTATTCATAGTTTTGATGTCTTCACTATTATTCTACAATGTAGAAAATTGTCAAAATAAACAAAAACCCTTGAATGAGTTGTTGTTATAAAACTTTTGACCGATAGTGTATATACAGTATATAATACAGTTGTCACAAAGGTGACAGTGGCTATAAAATACCATCCTAAAATAAACCTTCAGAGAATCCTGGCTCTATTGAGAAAGCGTGTCTTCTTCTGATAGACCGCTTAAGAACATATTCTCTTCCAGGCCGCAGTGGTTCTTAATAGCATAACAGTCACATGCTTAGGCCACAGTAAAACTCAGAAGGAGGTATATGTCAATAACCCAAAATATCTCCTGTGCCCATAAAGGCTGCAGCTGCGGTGTAAAACTTCCCTAGTGGAAACTTGAGAAACTACATACACATTCATCCAAGAGGCAAAACAGATATTTATTTTTAACCACATTCACAAAGACCTGCCTTCTCAGGGGGCAGCACATTTCAGTCACAGGGTGCACTTTTAAACATACTTAAAATCACAGTGTCGGCTGAACCACTTGAATCATTTACAACTCTCCCTCCCTCTGATGGGTATCAAGGGGATGCTTGTGAAAGCAAGTCAGACATGGTTTGCATGACTGTGTCATGAATTAAAAGGAATTAAAATGTGTTTTTGCCACGCTTTTTAACAACCAATCAGTGGTGTGTATAAATTGCACAGACATTTTATCATTGGTTGAAACCGTTTTTTTGCTTATTTATTTTATTTGTATTTCTTTCAAGAGATGCATGTAACGAGTAACTGAACCACAATGTTTCAGATCAATGGCTTTGAACAGAGAGCCACACAAATCCATGCTTTACATTAGCTTTATGTTGAGCGGCTTGTGAGATATAGACAATGTAATTTCTTTAATCTGAGCTAATTCTTCCACTGAAAGTGTTTTTGTGTTGAAGAAGCATGTGGCTAATGTGATGACTCATATTAAATAATGTAAATGAGAAAAAAAGATACAGTCAAATTGAGTTTACTTTAACCAATAATTGCCTTAGCTATCTGTGCTTTGGTGCAGTATCCTCCATAATAGCACATTTGGTCAATAATGAAGGCTAGTTTTAATTTGATGGGCATTCAGACAGCCTCAAAGAGCAGCAGAGCTGCGATAAAATAGTTTTTGTCATTCTGGCAATTGTTATTACATGTAGCACTAGCATTTGCATTATGAAACTTTAGCAAACAGGACACCGTCAGCCCCCATAAAAATATTTTGAAACTTTTCAAAACTCTTGTTTACATCCTTACTTTTTGGATGGGAGTGGGGGAAGGGGTAAGGAATTAATGATGAGGAAGAAGAGAGGAAATAATTAGTTCATCACAAGAAGACATTTACACAGGAGTTGTTCCTCGCCGCGGGACCGGGTCCATGCTTGGCGCTAATTGTAAAAAAAAAATAGATCTAAGACTCCACTTTAAAATAATGCCTGAAAACTCATCGGGAAATAAGATGGGAAAAGACAGCACAGGCCAGACACAGCCAAGTCTTTGTTCAACCCAGTCGAAAGAACCTCTTCTCTTTCTGTGAGATGTGTCCTCTAGTTAGACTTACATTTTCTGTCTCTGTGACACACTGTAGAATGTTAAAGTGTAAGGGCACAATTGACATTCACACAGAGAGAGAATGAGAGAATGAGAGAGAGAGAAAGAGACTGATATCCCCATTGCTCTGAATGTGTGGTTCCATATCTCATTTCAATTTGGGCTTGTTTTATATTAGTACAGAGACAGGGGAGGGGGAGAATGAGAGAACGAGAGAGTGAGAGAGAGAGAGAGAGAGAGGGGGGAATAAATGCAGAGAGAAGGAGATGAGAAGGAGAGAGAGAGATAAAGAGATAGGGAGAGAGGGATTTACGCAACAAGTGTTAATTATACAGGTGAGATGAGTCAACTTTGCAGCGTCATTACTGTGTTAATTAGGCCAGTCCATTTTGCCAGAGAGCCCCAGGCTTGCATTTGTCACCATGATGAGGAGACATCATTGTTTATTTCACTTTTGTATATTATCTACTTCACTTGCTTTGGCAATGTTAACATATGTTTCCCATGCCAATAAAGTTGGATATGCATCAACAGCAACCTTGGGAAAATCCTCTGCCTTATCGTTGACATCAGACTCTTACATTTCCTCAGTGAAAACACTGTACTGAGCTTAATTTTACCAAATTCCCGTGCGAAAGACCACATATTCACCCTGCACACTCTAATTGACAAACAAACAAACCAAAACAAAGGCAAAGTCTTCTCATGCTTTGTTGATTTCAAAAAAGCTATTGACTCAATTTGGCGTGAGGGTCTGCTATACAAATTGATGGAAAGCGGTGTTGGGGGAAAAACATACAACATTATAAAATCCATGTACACAAACAACAAGTGTGCGGTTAAATTTTGCAAGAAACACACATTTCTTTCCACAGGGCTGTGGGGTGAGACAGGGATGCAGTTTAAGCCCCACACTCTTCAACATATATATCAACGAATTGGCGAGTCACTAGAACAGTCTGCAGCACCAGGACTCACCCTACTAGAATCTTAGATAAAATGTCTACTGTTTGCTGAAGATTTTGTGCTTCTGTCCCCAACCAAGGAGGGCCTACAGCAGCACCTAGATCTTCTACACAGATTCTGTCAGACCTGGGCCCTGACAGTAAATCTCAGTAAGACAAAAATTGCCAGGACCACAAATACAAATTCCATCTAGACACCGTTGCCCGAGAGCACACAAAAAACTATACCTACCTCAGCCTTAACATTAGCGCCACAGGTAACTTCCACAAAGCTGTGAACGATCTGAGCAAAAAGGCAAGAAGGGCCTTATACGCCATCAAAAGGAACATCAAATTCGACATCTGGCAATTAGGATCTGGCAAACAATACTTGAATCAAATAAGGCCGATACCTGCTAATTATCAAAATCCTAGTTAAATTCTACAACCACCTAAAAGGAAGCGATTCCCAAACCTTTTATAACAAAGCCATCAACTACAGAGAAATGAACCTGGAGAAGAGTCCCATAAGCAAGCTGGTCCTGGGGCTTTGTTCTTCACAAACACAAACAGACCCCACAGAGCCCCAGCACAGCAACACAATTAGACCCAACCAAATCATGAGAAAACATAAAGATAATTACTTCACACATTGGAAAGAATTAACAAAAAGTAAAGCAAACTAGAATGCTATTTGGCAGAATACCTGACCACTGTGACTGATCCAGGCAGACCTGGCTCTCAAAAGAAGATAGGCTATGTGCACACTGCCCAGAAAATGAGGTGGAAACTTAGCTGCACTTCCTAACCTCCTGGCAAATGTATGACCATATTAGAGACACATATTTCTCTCAGATGCTGCTGTGTAAAGGCAGTGTGCTCAGGCATACACATCATCTGTGTACCACAAAGAGGTCTGTGTACCACAAAGAATTCGAAAACAAATCCAATTTTGATAAACTCCCATATCTATTGGGTGAAATACCAGTGTCCCATCACAGAAGCAAGATTTGTGACCTGTTGCCGACCTATAGCCATAATATGACATTTGAAATGTCTCTGTTCCTTTGGAACTTTTGTAAGTGTAATGTTTACTGTTCATTTTTTATTGTTTATTTCACTTTTGTTTTATATCTATTTGACCTGCTTTGGCAATGTAAACATATATTTCCCATGGGGAGAGAGAGAGAGAGAGAGAGAGAGAGAGAGAGAGAGAGAGAGAAATCTGAGCTCTCAGCTCATCTGGGGCCTGTCTCTTGTTCCTGACAGTCAGGCTGCAGTAGCTCCATCTGGTCTGTTAGCACCGGGTGCTCAGGGGTTCTTCACCTGATAACAACCCTTCAGCACAGGCTGAGAGCTGCTGCCCATGGCTCAGTGTTAAGACAGAGTCCCTAACCATCTCACTGGGGATGTCAACACTGCCAGGTAGATACATGGGGAAAATCTTTGGTTGTTTAGTACATGACCTCACATGTGAATCCTTAAAGAAATGGGTGGGGCTAAGGGGTGTGAACAATGTTGAATGGGTGTAGACAAAGAAGAGCTCTCCATTAGGCTTACCAAAAGTGAGGTTAAGCAACATTCAAAGCAGATTTACTTTCCCATTGGTCCTCAACTGTAGTGTATGATATACCATATTCTATAGTCTCTACGTTTATCCAATTTAAAAAACACGATTTCATCGAGTCGGTCGGTCACATATATCTAAACCACTACCTTAAAGACAGAGGAGGAGGGACGAGTATCTGCAAGACACTAAAATATCTACCCACTCTGCAGAGTGAAGTACAGACAACATGCATTTGACAGAGCTGTCCTTGCATGATGTGTATGCCTGAGCACACTGCCTTTACACAGCAGCACGACAGCATCAGTCACATGGTCCTAGAGGACGGCAGCAGGCCACAACATCTCTTGGACACTGTGCACTGTTACTTTCCATTGCTTTACTGAACCATGCTCGTCATACATTGGCCTATGTGGGAGTACAATGACACTAATGATGATGGCTTGGTCACGCAATGAACCTCCTCTGTCTTCTTTGCTTATGCCAGTTGAATCTGTCAACTAAAAATGTGACATAGGAGACTCCCTATGTCCCGTGTCCCTGTCAAACTATGTTTATGGTTAGGGATGTGGTTGTGCTCGGTTTTGGGCTTTATTGCCATCCTATTCCTTGATAACAGCCCTATAAACAGGTACAGGACAGATGGGAGCACACAACGCCAGAAGCCCAACACAACTTGTCTGGATGTGACAACCATGCATCCTCTCCATTATTCCCCTCCACAGTCCAACGGTGGTGATAGAGGACATTGACAGTGCAGGAATCTCCTGTTAAGCTGATGCTGTGTTCATTAAGGTGACTCTAAAAAGTACAGCAAATATCTGGTAGTGATAATGCAATCAGACAAGCTGTGTCCACTGATGGTACTTCCCAGATTTGACAGCTGCCATGTCAGCACAACGTCAGGTTTATGCCAATGGAGAGGCCAGGTGTGGGGAGGGTTAGGGGAAGGTGATATGGGAGGTGATTGGTTGGTAGATTAAGCCAATTAAGCCATTGCCTGTGCGCCCAGGAGTTTCTCCCGGTCTTTCTGTACTGGCTGACGAAGGCCAAGTTTGACACGTTGGTCCACCAGAATCTTCACGCATTTGAGCAGAAGTGTCTGGGAACGAGATTACTATGAGATCAACCAACACACAATTAATGATGTGTTGTGTTTGACTCACGGAACAATACTTAGATCTGACAAGAGCTAGTTAGTAGATGGATGTAGGCTAGTTTTGAACTAATTACCCACACATATCCCCACTCTTCCTGTCTCTCTACCCCATATGTGTTTTCTAACATGGCTCCAACAGCAAGTTGCCTAATAACCTGGCGGTACTGACTTTGTCGCCTATGTTTTAAGTGTTGTTCAAACTGACAATATCCGACAGGGAGTGTCAAGGATAATTAAGCTATAGAGGTCACTTCTTACAGCATTCCAGTGCATTCAAAAGCACATGCACCACAACATTCCCAAACTCCCACAATCTTGGTGAAAGAAAGACAAATTATTCAAATCTATCAATTTAGAATCAAACCACGCATTGCACTAAATTCAATGTCAAGGGTTGGAACACAAAAGCACACAGATAAACAACGTAGCCAATGCAATAACGCAAAGCTCAATAAATATGCACCAGTAGCTAGATGATTTAATGTTAAAAATAGCATGCATAATTATGTGATCATTCTGGATATGCTGCAATCATATCCCCTCTGTGCTCTGCTGAGCATGTTTTGCTCTAGGCATTGCATCAGTGGTTTGCTTGATTGTGTTGGCGGCAGGTATTTTACCGGTTAAGAGCATTGGGCCAGTAACTGAAAGGCCGTTGGTTTGAATCCCAGAGCCGACTTGGTGAAAAATCTATCGACATGCCCTTGAGCAAGGAACTTTCAACCCTAATTTTCTTTCTGGATAAGAGCGACTGAAATGTGTATGTAATAGTATTATGAAGCCCTACGGCTTTAATTAAAATATTTTCAATAGAATCTATGTTCTAGGCCTCCCGAGTCGTGCAGCGGTCTAAGGTACTGCATCGCAGTGGTTGGGGCGTCACTACTGACTCTGGTTCGATCCCAGGCTGTGTCACAACCGGCCGTGACTGGGAGTCCCATAGGGCGGCGCACAATTGGCCCAGCATCGTCCGTGTTAGGAGAGGGTTTGGCCGGGGGGGCTTTTCTTGGCTCATCGCGCTCT
Source organism: Salmo salar (assembly GCF_965601325.2). Classification (NCBI taxonomy): domain Eukaryota; kingdom Metazoa; phylum Chordata; class Actinopteri; order Salmoniformes; family Salmonidae; genus Salmo; species Salmo salar. The sequence continues at coordinate 25,380,114 of NC_138308.1, forward strand.
AGTGACTCCTTGTGGCGCATTGGTGCGGCTAGCTTCCGGGTTAAGCGGGCATGTGTTAAGAAGCACGGTTTGGCGGGTCATGTTTCGGAGGATGCATGACTTGACCTTCGCCTCTCTCGAGCCCATTGGGGAGTTGTAATGATGAGACAAGATCGTAATTGGATCGCAATTGGATATCATGAAAAAGGGGTTAAAAAAGATCTATGCTGTTTTAAGGCTGTTACCAGCCCTTAGAAGCATGATACGTCTAATGTAAAGCAGAATTCTTTCACTTATTGGTTGTAAACATATTGCTCTGACATGGATGAAGGGATCAGTTTGTGAGTGGCGCCAGCAGGTATAAGTGTGGTCAACAGTCAAGCAGCCATTCATGGGGTGCTGAAAAATTATGTTTTTGTATTGTTTGTATATCGTTGTATTTTACATTTGTGTGACTGTCCTTGTCAATCAGTGTACCAGTGTTTTGTTACTTGGCATATTTTGTGTTTTGTGTGGACTCCAGGAAGTGTGGCTGCTGCTTCTGCAAAGCTAATGGTTATAATAATAATAATATAGTCTCTAGTAGCCTATTTACTTGCAGTTTCATTAACTTCATGGATGGACTGCAGCACTGCAGTCATTAAAGAGGCGACAAATTCTGACTGACTGAGCACCTGCAACATCAGGATGTCTGAAATAACAGTCCTATTTAAACTAGCCATGTGTTAGTCAAAGTGAAAGTAGTTTATTTCATGTTTTGCATTCAATGTCAGATGTCAATTTTTATGTTGCATTTCAAATGAAATTACATTTACATTATAGTCATTTAGCAGACGCTCTTATCCAGAGCGACTTACAGTAGTGAATGCATACATTTTATACATTTTTTTCTCCGTACTGGTCCCCCGTGGGAATCGAACCCACAACCTTGGCGTTGCAAACACCATGCTCTACCAACTGAGCCACACGGGACCGTGAAATCAACTTTTATTTGTCACATGTGCCGAGGACGCCAAGGAACTTGAAGCTCTCAACCTGCTCCACTACAGCCTCGTCGATGAGAATGGGGGCGTGCTCGGTCCTCCTTTTCCTGTAGTCCACAATCATCTCCTTTGTCTTGATCACGTTGAGGGAGAGGTTGTTGTCCTTGCACCACACGGTCAGGTCTCTGGACACCTCCCTATAGGCAGCCTCATCGTTGTCAGTGATCAGGCCTACCACTGTTGTGTCATCAGCAAAGGTAATGATGGTGTTGGAGTTGTGCCTGAACGTGCAGTCATGAGTGAACAGGGAGTACAGAAGGGGACTGAGCACGCAACCCTGAGGGGCCCCCGTGTTGAGGATCAGCGTGGCGGATGTGTTGTTACCTACCCTTACCACCTGGGGGCGGCCCATCAGGAAGTCTAGGATCCAGTTGCAGAGGGAAATGTTTAGTCCCAGGGTCCTTAGCTTAGTGATGAGCTTTGAGGGCACTATTGTGTTGAACGCTGAGCTGTAGTCAATGAATAGCATTCTCACATAGGTGTTCCTTTTGTCCAGGTGGGAAAGGGCAGTATGGAGTGCAATAGAGATTGCATCATCTGTGGATCTGTTGGTGTGGTATGTAAATTGGAGTGGGTCTAGGGTTTCTGGGATAATGGTGTTGATGTGAGCCATGACCAGCCTTTCAAAGCATTTCATGGCTACAGACGTGAGTGCTACGGGTCGGTAGTCATTTAGGCAGGTTACCTTACTGTTCTTGGGCACAGGGACTATGGTGGTCTGCTTGAAACATGTTGGTATTACAGAATCAGACAGGGAGCGAATGAAAATGTCAGTGAAGAAACTTGCCAGTCCGACAAGTGTCGGAGCCGGTGTACTACGATTCCATCTTAGTCCTCTATTGATGCTTTGCCTGTTTGGTGGTTCACCGGAGGGCATAGCAGGATTTCTTATAACCTTCCGGGTTAGAGTCCCGCTCCTTGAATGCGGCAGCTCTACCCTTTAGCTCAGTGTGAATGTTGCCTGTAATCCATGGCTTCTGGTTGGGGTATGTATGTACAGTCACTGTGGGGACGACGTCCTCGATGCACTTATTGATAAAGCCAATGACTGATGTGGGGTAATCCTCAATCCCATCAGAAGAATCCCGGAAAATATTAGTCTGTACTAGCAAAATAGTCCTGTAGTTTAGCATCTGCTTCATCTGACCACTTTTTTATAGACCGAGTCACTGGTGCTTCATGATTTAATTTTTGCTTGTAAGCAGGAATCAGGAGGATTTAGTGTACAGCATCTTCGGCTGCCATGTATTGGATCAATCGTGAAAACAAATGTAAACTACATAGCATCCCAATTATACAATTTTTTTGTTGTTGACATTATTCCATTAAAAGGAGTAGTAGTAGTAGCAGTAGTAGTAGCATTGGTAGTAGTAGTTGTCGTAGTAGTGCTAGTAGTAGTAGTAGTAGTAGTAGTTCCAGTAGTAGCAGTAGTAACAGTAGCGGTAGCAGTAATAGTAGTAGTAGTAGTGTAGTAGTAGTAACAGTAGTAGTAGTAGTAGTAGTAGTAGTAGTAGTAGTAGTAGTAGTAGTAGTAGTAGTAGTAGTAGTAGTAGTTTTTGTTGTTGTAGTAGTTGTTGTAGTTGTTGTTGTTGTTGTAGTAGTTGTTGTTGTTGTAGTAGTTGCAGTGGCAGTAGTAGTAGTAGTAGTAGTAGTAGCAGCAGTGGCAGTAGTAGTAGTAGTAATAGCAGTTGTACTAGAAGTAGTAGTAGCAGTGGTAGTAGTAGTAGTAGTAGTAGTAGTAGTAGTAGTAGCAGCACAGTAGTAGTAGTAGTAGTGGTGGTATCAGTAGTAGTAAACATAGTAGTAGTAGTAGCAGCAGTAGTAGCAGAAGTAGTAGTAGTAATAATAGTAGTAGAAGTAGTAGAAGGAGTAGTAGTAATAATAGTAGTAGAAGTAGTAGAAGGAGTAGTAGTAAAAGTAGTAGCAGTGGCAATAGTATCAGAAGTAGCAGCAATATCAGTAGTAGTATCAGAAGTAGCAGCACTATCAGTAGTAGTATCAGAAGTAGCAGCACTATCAGTAGTAGTAGCAGTAGCAGTAGTGGATCATTGGTCTAGGGAGGATAGCTCAGAGCGTATCTGGAACAATACTCTTTTTCCAAAAGGGATTAAGAAATCTAAAGAAAACAATATGTTCTATTGTGGTTTTGTTACAATAAAAAACTATAGAATATACATGTATCCCTTCAGAGTTCATTTGTCAGGTTGTGAAATTTCTGCTAGTGGCAGCGGACCAATCAAACTAACCAAGGCGCTTTTTCTTTCCCCAGATTTAAGGCCTCCACATTTTGGCTGTTTCTCTCGCTCCCCATTCTCTCCCTTTCTCTGTGGATTTCTTGCTACTCGCAGGGCCTTTGAAACAACCTTCCGCCTAATGATCCAACATGACCTTAGCCGTCTTAAATTGAATAACAAATGACCAGATCTTATGGAAGGCTCCGCTTGAGGAGGCTTGCTTTGAATAGGCATAGCGAGTGGACATGTAGGCAGGCAGGAGAAGGTGAGGCTGGGCACCTTCTATGACTCCTAAGGAGAAATGGAGGGTGACTAACTCTCAGAGAGCACCTAAACCATGAATTAATGTCATTTAAAGTGTGAGTGTTGATGTTATCTTTATTGCCATCATTATAATGCAGTAGTGGAGGTAATAATAGTGTAATATTATGTAATAGTGTGAGAGGAAGCATTATTTTGTTAGTCGTGATGAGAAGAAAAACGGCAGGGAAATGTGGATGACCGTTTTTCCTTCTGCAGCAAAGAAAATATACATAGATTTTTGTGAGCAGTCACCCCACACTGATTCAGCAACATACATACTGTAGCTATGGTTTGCATAGATCCAACATAGGCCAAAACATAATGGTCTGAAAACCCTGACTCATACAGTACTTAACCAATTAGCATTTGTCTCGTACCAAGTCGATGACACACCGACACAGCACACAGTTTGCAAAGTCATCGGTGCAGATTTTGTATTGTATGTAGGGCAAACTACAGTAGATGGGGGAATGCCCAGTTCAAGCTGTTGGAGGGGATGAGTTTACATAAGAAGAGGATTGAGAATTGTGTGAGGAGGGGAGGGTGAATGAGAGATGGCCAGCTAGCACTTAAAGGAGGGGAATTGGGGGGATCCAGTTTTATCTGAGCAGCTCAGTGCCTTATTACAGCCCCATAACCGGATTTCCAGGCCAGCTCTTAATGGACGGATGGGGACTTTCGTCCCTGTGCCATCTTTTCACACACATCTCTTAGTGCCGTAAGCTGACTGGGCACAACACATATGCACCATTCAGGGACACAAACAGAACCTGATGCTGGGAGAAAGCATTGCATTTTGGATAATGAGAGTAACAAAAGGGGACCAGAGGGCTGAGAGCTTCAAGTAGGCTTGGCATAAACATCACTGATGAAGTTCGCCATGGGTTGTGTCCAATCCCCTCCAAAAGACAGACCCAGTCCTGATGCACACACTCAAGGGCAACAGTGACTTCTTGTGACGCACTTCTGAGATTTTCCCTTATTAAAATTGGACAGTGCTGCTCCAATAGAGGGGGATGTTCCCTTATTATGCCCAATGCCAGATGTGTAGCCCTCAGCTTCGATGTTTGTTTTCATACAGTAGCATTTCATTTTGGCCCAAAACAACTCAAAGTGAAAGCAGCAGCTGGGTGGAACCGATTCAAATCACATGTCCAGTCCCAGCCTGTTTGCCCACAAATGCTAACCTTTTCCCCTCAGATGCACACTCAGTGACCCAGTCATACAGTGAGGGAAAAAAGTATTTGATCCCCTGCTGATTTTGTACGTTTGCCAACTGACAAAGAAATGATCAGTCTATAATTTTAATGGTAGGTTTATTTGAACTGTGAGAGACAGAATAATAACAAAACAATCTAGAAAAACGCATGTCAAAAATGTTATAAATTGATTTGCATTTTAATGAGGGAAATAAGTATTTGACCCCTCTGCAAAACATGACTTAGTACTTGGCGGCAAAACCCTTGTTGGCAATCACAGAGGTCAGACGTTTCTTGTAGTTGGCCACCAGGTTTGCACACATCTCAGGAGGGATTTTGTCCCACTCCTCTTTGCAGATATTCTCCAAGGCATTAAGGTTTCGAGGCTGACGTTTGGCAACTCGAACCTTCAGCTCCCTCCACAGATTTTCTATGGGATTAAGGTCTGGAGACTGGCTAAGCCACTCCAGGACCTTAATGTGCTTCTTCTTGAGCCACTCCTTTGTTGCCTTGGCCGTGTGTTTTGGGTCATTGTCATGCTGGAATACCCATCCACAATCCATTTTCAATGCCCTGGCTGAGGCAACATGACTACAAAATATCTCAAGTTACCTGTAATCTTTGTCCAAACATTTCAAACAACTTTCCTAACACAACTTTAGGTATTTTTTAACGTAAATAATTGATCAAATTTAATACGGGATAAACTGCTTTCAATACCGGAGGAAAACAAAGTGGAGCGTGCTTTTCAGGTCACGCGTCTCTATCAAACAGTACACTTCCCTCGAGCCTCGTTCTGAACAGGGCTACTTCTTCATTACACAAAGGAAAAACCTCAACCAATTTCTAAAGACTGTTGACATCCAGTGGAAGCGATAGGAACTGCAAGCAACTGCCTTAACATTATGGATTCTCAATGAAAACCATTGAAAAGAGAGTGACCTAAAAAGAAAAATCCTGGATGGTTTGTCCTTGGGGTTTTGCCTGCCAAATAAGTTCTGTTATACTCACAGACATCATTCAAACAGTTTTAGCAGCCTTAGAGTGTTTCCTATCCAAATCTACCAATTATATGCATATTCTAGCTTCTGGGCCTGAGTAGCAGGCAGTATACTTTGGGCACACTTTTCATCCGGATGTGAAAACAGCGCACCCAAGCCATAAGAAGTTAATGTGCTTCTTCTTGAGCCACTCCTTTGTTGCCTTGGCTGTGTGTTTTGGGTCATTGTCATGCTGGAATACCCATCCACGACCCATTTTCAATGCCCTGGCTGAGGGAAGGAGGTTCTCACCCAAGATTTGATGGTACACGGCCCCGTCTATCGTCCCTTTGATGCGATGAAGTTGTCCTGTCCCCTTAGTAGAAAAACACCCTCAGAGCATAATGTTTCCACCTCTATGTTTGACGGTGGGGATGATGTTCTTGGGGTCAAAGGCAGCATTCCTCCTCCTCCAAACACGGGCGAGTTGAGTTGATGCCAAAGAGCTCCATTTTGGTTTCATCTGACCACAACACTTTCACCCAGTTGTCCTCTGAATCATTCAGATGTTCATTGGCAAACTTCAGACGGGCATGTATATGTGCTTTCTTGAGCAGGGGGACCTTGCGGGCGCTGCAGGATTTCAGTCCTTCACGGCGTAGTGTGCTACCAATTGTTTTCTTGGTGACTATGGTCCCAGCTGCCTTGAGATCATTGACAAGATCCTCCCGTGTAGTTCTGGGCTGATTCCTCACCATTCTCATGATCATTGCAACTCCACGAGGTGAGATCTTGCATGGAGCCCCAGGCCGAGGGAGATTGACAGTTCTTTTGTGTTTCTTCCATTTGCGAATAATCGCACCAACTGTTGTCACCTTCTCACCAAGCTGCTTGGAGATGGTCTTGTAGCCCATTCCAGCCTTGTGTAGGTCTACAATGTTGTCCCTGACATCCTTGGAGAGCTCTTTGGTCTTGGGCATGGTGGAGAGTTTGGAATCTGATTGATTGATTGCTTCTGTGGACAGGTGTCTTTTATATAGGTAACAAACTGAGATTAGGAGCACTCCCTTTAAGAGTGTGCTCCTAATCTCAGCTAGTTACCTGTATAAAAGACACCTGGGAGCCAGACATTTTTCTGATTGGGAGGGGGTCAAATACTTATTTCCCTCATTAAAATGCAAATCAATTTATAACATTTTTGACATGCGTTTTTCTGGATTTTTTGGTTGTTATTCTGTCTCTCACTGTTCAAATAAACCTACCATTAAAATTATAGACTGATCATTTCTTTGTCAGTGAGCAAACGTACAAAATCAGCAGGGGATCAAATACTTTTTTCCCTCACTGTAGTAACACAGCTTTGGGCCAACTCCCTTAGAATACATGACTGGACAGAGGTTGGACCAAGTTGTTATTCAAGTCACAAGCACGTCTCAAGTCACAAGGTCCAAGTCTCAAGTCAAGTGCCAAGTAGAACGGGTCAAGTCTCGAGTCAAGTCCAAGTTGTGCATTCCAAGAGCAAGTCAAGTAGCGTTAGGTCACAAGTCTCAAGTCAAGTAAAAAAAAAAAATCTATATATGCAATTACTTGTTCAACTACAAATCGAGACCTTGGGACTATAAGGTTCTATCTGAGATTTTTGTCAAAAATGATTTAGTCACATATAATAGATATTTAGAGGGTTCTTAATGTGTCTGTAAAGTTATAATTTTGAAAAAGTTACTCTTAAGTGAAAAAAAATTACAATTCAAAAGTTATATCTGTGTAAACCCATTTCAACTTGGTGCTAAAAGATTTGATCTGCAATCCAATCACAAGCCTGAATAAATACAGATGAACCAGTCAGAACACGTCTTTGCCATCTCCCCCTAAATATGGTCAAGGCTAGTCTAGCCAGCAATAATGGTTTGCAGTGCAAATAACAACAGCACTGTTAGTAATCTTAAAGTAAATGATGTCACATCGTTGTTCAGTGATGACAGTAATTTGTTTAATGATCATAATACATTTCTGTATTTGATGATGTGTTCTGACTCTATCTTGATAAAATAGTGTTATTCTGTCATTTATGTATTCAAATAGCTACAGTCATCTTAAAAACTGAACATGTCTAATTCAGAAGTGTCAGACAGAACCTTATGGTTGAACCCAGATTGACATTTCAGAGCCATAAGGTTCTATCTGCTATTGCACCCCCATAAAAAAAAAATGTCTCAGGATTTTGATACTCAGCACTTTAGGTACCATTAAAGTGAGGACCTTAATGGGTTATCAAAAAATTATTCACTACAAAACAGTTCTGAGATGTGAAAACTGATGCTCAATATCTCAGAACTATGCTTAGTGCAGATAGAACCCTAGTGTACCAAGGTCACAATATATTTGTCTATTTATTGACGCTACCAGACAACCCTTTTCCATATTTTGTCTACAACATATTTTGTTTTGTAATCATTTATTTTAACAACAAATGCAAACTTCATAACTCAATTATCAATTTCAAATGATTTTTACATATCTTAGTCTAGATTGAATCTATCCCATCGATCAACAATCAAGATTATTTACTATGAAAGTTACTTCCAATGACATAATTTGGACCACCTAACCTTTACTTTCTTACTTCTGCAATCAAATGGCTTTTCAATTCATTCCATTCTCATAACCAGTGGGCCTTGAAATAAGTACCAAAACATCTAATCACAGTAGCATCATCCTCATCACCACAAATTAAGTGCATTAAGTCTTGAGTTCTGGAACAAAGTCTTAAGTGAATTCTCTACCCCCCCCCCCCCCCCCCCCTTCCCCCCTTTGGTGCAGTGAAACTCCAACATGGTTACCATAGCAACCACATTCCCGATGAGGCGTATTGGCAATGTGTCTGCGGGAGGCTTATCTACACCTAGTTCCTCCCCATCTTATCTGAGGAGTGTCTGTTAATATCCTGCTAATACGAGCAGCTGTAGGACACTGTGACAGTGATCCACTGGTCCCCTACTAGTCTTCAGTGGTATCAGCCAGCGTGCACAGCCAGGCACTGATCTCTCTAATGATGATCAGAGGCTTTAACCCACATCCATGTCAGCGTTCAGAAAAGCCAGTCAAAAGCATCACGGATTGATCTGCAGCTTCATAAGCTGCATTTGCAGCTTATGAACAAACTTTCACACACGTAACACATGAATCGCTGGTATTGGCTTTCATAAAAGCATCTTACACACAACTGTGAAATGCATACAGTAATTAGTCGTAGACTCACAACATGCAAACACACATATTCACATGCTGACATTCTCTACAGCAACTGGAATGTACATCTATCGTGCTTCTGCTATATGTTGTATAAACATTACATTACAATACACTAACCAGTTTCAGCAGAATAGTATACCTTATACAGTCTCCCTAACTACATCCCCTGAAAATCCTGCTGTTCTTTGCTGTAATGACAGTGCTATCAACACTTTCTTTGCATTATGTACAAAGATGTCCTCTGGAAATAAAATGACACTCAAAATCCATTCTGTCCCTCATCAAAACAACAGAACAGTGTGTACTTAGTCCTCCACACTAACAAAACCACTATCCTTCATCATTTTGGGAACTTCTTAATTTTTCATTCAGCCTCAAGGTTTTGTTTTGGTTTGAAACTTTTATTCCATCAACCAAAGTAATTGTAAGTAAATTCCAATACCAAAACACAATGCTTGAAACTCAAGACAAAAGTGCACTTGAGAAAGTGAAAAAGTAAAGATGAGAGTCAGATAAAGAGTTAAGTGCATTTAAAAGACTGGTACCAAAACAGTGAGGTCAGGTAACACATTGCTAGTACTGAAGGCCCGAAAAGCTAGGCCCTGATCTTGAAGGTGGTTTTAATCAGCCAGTGTTGTGGTTGTTGCTGTGACAGCCTTCAAAACTGATTTCCCTGGTGGTTGTCAGGTATTGTAAGGTCAGCACTGAGGGATAGTATCAGGATAGTGTACTGGCCACAGGCTCAGGAAAAAAGATGGGACAGACAGGTGTTACATTACTAGTGTCAAACAGGGTTGGGGTAGCCTACATTGTGTTTCAATTCTGTCAATTGAGGAACTGAATTCACCTCTTTGAGAATATCTTCGAATTGGCAGATTGACCCCAGCTGCATACTCACTGTAGTCTTGATACAGAAAACTTCCCCATTAAGATGAACCAATCATATGTTGTATATAAGCTTCTTGGATCCACAACATGAACATATCATAACTTATCCGCAGAGCTCTCAACATAAGCAATATTGGCAGCAGCAACGCTGTGCCAAGGGGACAGTTATAGATGATGCGCCAACAGGGACATTATGTAACCCCGGAAGAGATCATGTTACCGATCATGCTTACGAAAATCCTGTCTGCAGCAGGAGATTACTGTGTGGCCAAGGGCATTACGCAAAAGTATCTATTTACATGCAATTGTCCAAGGAAAGGGCCCCCCTCTCCTTATCTCTGTTTACTAGGTTTAGCTGTCACTACCATGGGGCAGAGAGAAGAGCGGGCAGATCTAGTCCTCTCACGGCTTATTCAAATGAGATGCATTTCCGCATGAGGTACAGTGAACAGATCCACTTGAGCAACAAAGGCCTGTTGAAGGAAGGAAAGCCTCTGGGGTTGGAATATCTAAGGAGATTAATCGGCTTAGTTCATGACATCAGTCGGTTCATAGCGTGACATAGGGCTTCACTGACTGAGTGGTTAGTGTTGACTTTTTATGGGTGACTGCAGTGAATGGTGGTCTGTCTGTCTGTCATGGTGTTACAGTGCTGCTGTGTTTGGCTTGTCATGGTTTCTGGACCAGTGGGCTAAAACAGTTCAAATGGGTTGAAAGATTGGCCAGGACAGGCAGGGTGAGGATAGACAGAGGTAGCTCAATGGCACCAACCAGTGGGATTGATACATTTACGTTTATAATCATGTTGTAGTCATGAAAAACGAACTATATGTATAACTATAGCTAACATAGGCCTACCGTATCAGATTATTAGACTTTGGGAGACAACATTTTGAAAATGGAACTGAATCTAACACAGATGAGGCGTGTGCGGCAGAAGGGGGTGGTGGGGCAGAAGGGGTGCTGGAGGCAGAAAGGGGGAGGGGGGCAGAAGAAGAGCAAGTGGCAGAAGGGGTGCGGGCGGCAGGCCTTCTGATTACCCACAATTGAAGAGTGTGTATTTATCTTTGGCTGCAAGTGATTTGTTAGGAATAACTACTAATTAGCAGATGAATTACTGTTTTTATTCATGAGTAAACAGTATATGTTCTCGGCAGAGGTTTGACATGCCATGCACCATGGCCTGAAAGGGGATTACTCTTGTTTAAAGATGAGCTGACAGTCTGTTTCACTATGGTTTTAGTCATCAATCTAGCAAGAGTGCAATATTTTATTAATGTAGTAGTGTCCCCCCCCCCCCCCCCCCCCCCCAGAAAGCTGTGGCGTTTGGCTTTCACCAAGAAATGTTTATTTATGTCTGAGAAAAAAAACTACTTTTCAACCCATGTGATCTAGTACACAATAAAATAATAATAAAACATATAATTTTTTTTTGTACATATATAGTTATCCTGTTAGGGCTAGGGGGCAGTATTTGCACGGCTGGATAAAAAAATGTACCCGATTTAATCTGGTTACTAATCCTACCCAGTAACTAGAATATGCATATACTTATTATATATGGATAGAAAACACCCTAAAGTTTCTAAAACTGTTTGAATGGTGTCTGTGAGTATAACAGAACTCATTTGGCAGGCAAAACCCTGAGACATTTTCTGACAGGAAGTGGATACCTGATGTGTTGTATTACCTTTAAACCTATGCCATTGAAAAACACAGGGGCTGAGGAATATTTTGGCACTTCCTATTGCTTCCACTAGATGTCACCAGCCTTTACAAAGTGTTTTGAGTCTTCTGGAGGGAGATCTGACCGAACAAGAGCCATGGAACGATGATGGCCCATTAGACACCTGGCGCTCGAGTTCATGTTGGGTACCCTCGTTCCAATACGTTATAAAAGAGAATGCATTCGTCCACCTTGAATATTATTCATGTTCTGGTTAAAAAAGGCCCTAATGATTTATGCTATACAACGTTTGACATGTTTGAACGAACGTAAATATATTTTTTCCCCTCGTTCATGAAGTGAAGTCCGGCGGGCTTAGATCATGTGCTAACAAGACGGAGATTTTTGGACATAAATGATGAGCTTTTTTGAACAAAACTACATTCGTTATGGACCTGTGATACCTGGAAGTGACATCTGATGAAGAGAATCAAAGGTAATGGATTATTTACATAGTATTTTCGATTTTAGATCTCCCCAACATGGCGGCTAGTCTGTATCGCAACGCGTATTTTTCTGGGCGCAGTGCTCAGATTATTGCAAAGTGTGATTTCCCAGTAAGGTTATTTTTAAATCTGGCAAGTTGATTGCGTTCAAGAGATGTAAATCTATAATTCTTTAAATGACAATATAATATTTTACCAATGTTTTCTAATTTTAATTATTTAATTTGTGGTGCTGACTTGAATGCCGGTTATTGGAGGGAAACGATTTCCTGAACATCAACGCCACAGTAAAACGCTGTTTTTGGATATAAATATGAACTTGATAGAACTAAAAAATGCATGCATTGTCTAACACAATGTCCTAGGAGTGTCATCTGTTGGAGATTGTAAAAGGTTAGTGCATAATTTTAGCTGATTTTATGGTTTTGGTGACGCCTGTCTTTGAATTGGCACAACATTACACACAACTCTTGTAAATGTACTGTCCTAACATACTCTAAATTTATGCTTTCGCCGTAAAACCTTTTTGAAATCGTAAAACGTGGTTAGATTAAGGAGATGTTTATCTTTCAAAGGGTGTAAAATAGTTGTATGTTTGAAAAATTAGAATTTTGACATTTATTTGGATTCAAATTTGCCGCTCTTGAAATGCACCTGCTGTTGATGGAGTGCACCACGGGTGGGACGCTTGCGTCCCACCTAGCCCATAGAGGTTATCATCTATTTTAGGAACATCTACCCAAAATATTTCAACTTCTTTAATGATTTACCAAACATATCATGACATTAGTGATAATCAAAATCTGTTACATTTGTGAATGACTAAAGGAACACTTGGGGAATTTAAACAGCGTGTGTCCCTCCTATAGATAAGGGGAGAAAGGCTTATTTTAGGTTTAAGGAAGTGTGTAGGTTGCATTTAGTTATTGTAGCGCTATGAAAGTTATGTATTTAAATCCGCCTGCTTGAGACAAATTCAGCGATTGCTTTGCCATGTCTGTGTTGTGAAGCAGTCGAGCTGGATAAATGTTTTTCTAAGGATGGCCCCTTTGACGTAACGTTGCAGTGAAGTGATATAAATTGACGTATTGATGCAGCTGACCACCAGAGGGAGGCAAATACAAGTTTATTCAACATGGTCTAAGGAAGCTCAGGTCTTCTGACTGAAAAGGTTTGGAAATTAATAATACAAGTAATGTTAACCTGTTGGGTCTAGGGGGCAGCATTTGCACGTCTGGATAAAAAAAATGTACCCGATTTAATCTGGTTACTAATCCTACCCAGTAACTAGAATATGCATATACTTATTATATATGGATAGAAAACACTCTAAAGTTTCCAAAACTGTTTGAATGGTGTCTGTGAGTATAACAGAACTCATTTGGCAGGCAAAACCCTGAGACATTTTCTGACAGGAAGTGGATACCTGATGTGTTGTATTGACTTTAAACCTATCCCATTGAAAAACACAGGGGTTTAGGAATATTTTGGCACTTCCTATTGCTTCCACTAGATGTCACCAGCCTTTACAAAGTGTTTTGAGTCTTCTGGAGGGAGATCTGACCGAACAAGAGCCATGGAACGGTGATGTCCCATTAGACACCTGGCGCGCTAGTTCATGTTGGGTACCCTCGTTCCAATACGTTATAAAAGAGTATGCATTCGTCCACCTTGAATATTATTCATGTTCTGGTTAAAAAAGGCCCTAATGATTTATGCTATACAACGTTTGACATGTTTGAACGAACGGAAATATATTTTTTCCCCTCGTTCATGACGAGAAGTCCGGCTGGCTTACATCATGTGCTAACGAGACGGAGATTTTTGGACATAAATGATGAGCTTTTTTGAACAAAACTACATTCGTTATGGACCTGTGATACCTGGAAGTGACATCTGATGAAGAGAATCAAAGGTAATGGATTATTTACATAGTATTTTCGATTTTAGATCTCCCCAACATGACGTCTAGTCTGTATCGCAACGCGTATTTTTCTGGGCGCAGTGCTCAGATTATTGCAAAGTGTGATTTCCCAGTAAGGTTATTTTTAAATCTGGCAAGTTGATTGCGTTCAAGAGATGTAAATCTATAATTCTTTAAATGACAATATAATATTTTACCAATGTTTTCTAATTTTAATTATTTAATTTCTGACGCTGACTTGACTGCCGGTTATTGGAGGGAAACGATTTCCTCAACATCAATGCCATAGTAAAACGCTGTTTTTGTATATAAATATGAACTTGATAGAACTAAAAATGCATGCATTGTCTAACATAATGTCCTAGGAGTGTCATCTGATGGAGATTGTAAAAGGTTAGTGCATCATTTTAGCTGGTTTTATGGTTTTGGTGACCCTGTCTTTGACTTGACAAAACATTACACACAACTCTTGTAAATGTACTGTCCTAACATACTCTAAATTTATGCTTTCGCCGTAAAACCTTTTTGAAATCGTAAAACGTGGTTAGATTAAGGAGATGTTTATCTTTCAAATGGTGTAACATAGTTGTATTTTTGAAAAATTTGAATTTTGACATTTATTTGGATTCAAATTTGCCGCTCTTGAAATGCACCTGCTGTTGATGGAGTGCACCACGGGTGGCACGCTAGCGTCCCACCTAGCCCCAAGAGGTTAAACAGCGTGTGTCCCTCCTATAGATAAGGGGAGAAAGGCTTATTTTAGGTTTAAGGAAGTGTGTAGGTTGCATTTAGTTATTGTAGCGCTATGAAAGTTATGTATTTAAATCCGCCTGCTTGAGACAAATTCAGCGATTGCTTTGCCATGTCTGTGTTGTGAAGCAGTCGAGCTGGATAAATGTTTTTCTAAGGATGGCCCCTTTGACGTAACGTTGCAGTGAAGTGATATAAATTGACGTATTGATGCAGCTGACCACCAGAGGGAGGCAAATACAAGTTTATTCAACATGGTCTAAGGAAGCTCAGGTCTTCTGACTGAAAAGGTTTGGAAATTAATAATACAAGTAATGTTAAGATATCTTTTTAAGTAATTCTAGTGCCCGTTTTCGGGGACTGTCAGTTTAAGAGGTTAGCAGCCAATCCAGTACTAATCTGCTAACCTAGTCAGTTGTAATAGGACTAACACTGTGGTTTAGATAGCATAAGATTGCCTTAAGTTTGGCAGCCCAAATTTTAGCTTCCACACTTGCATGGAGAAACCCATTATCATCTTCATTGTTGTTATAGATACAGAGAGCCACCAGGGAGAGTGTGAGACAAGATGACAATGGACAGGGCAAAATGTTGTCCTTTTGCACTTTTAGGATAGGCCTAAAACAGCATTTGGGAAAGTATGACATTATCCCAAAGACCTTACCAGACCTTCCAAAAATGTAAATAAATATTTAAAGCTCCGAATACCAAGCTCCAAGTTCCATGATAGACAATTATCCCGAAGGTCTAGGAAGTAAAATGGAATGGGGCTGTGTCACAGTGATTTACTATTATCCTTTAAAGCTGATGTGAAGTTGATTGATTGATTGATGCCATAAAGCATTTGCATTTGGCCGTCCTTGATATTTAAAAAAAATAAAAATACCAATCAGCTGAGCTCAACTGTGGGTTGTCCTGGTGCAGCAACTCCAGCACCTACCAAGGGAGGCCAGATTGGATTTGGCTCACAACAATCAAATCACATCAAAAGCAACACATATTTTTCAGAAAAACATGTCTGTTTCTGGTCCACTTGTGTTGTTGTCCTGCAGTAGCTAGCTAGCTAAATTGGCCATTTCCTAAGCCATGGAAGGAGATGGGGATTTGAACTTGTGGTTTTGACTTAATTCTCTGTACAGGCCAATGATTATAATCGGAATTTTGATCTACCCGTTAATTCATATGTTGTGCCACTGGCCTAAGACGATTGAAGTTCAATATGTAGCTTAGATGTAGCCTAGTAAGCTCACGTTAACTAGCTAGCTAACATAGCTGGTTCATTGTTTTCTATGCGAGGAAGTTATGCTAGCAAGTATTTTAGCTAGGTTGCCTATGACAACAAAAACTAAAAGCGTATACTACTGTATGACAGTCATAGACCGTTTTGCCAACAGGAAAGAGAGGACAATGGCATTGGCATTCAACTAATCTTCATGTATGGTGAGTCAACATGTTTTTTTCTACTTGCATGCACACAGACACACATACAGTATGCACACACAAATACACACACACACACACACCTACACACACACACACCTACACACACACACACCTACACACACACACACACACACACACACACACACACACACACACACACACACACACACACACATACAGAAACTAAGCATATACAGTGCATTCGGAAAGTAATCAGACACCTTCCCCTTTTCCACATTTTGTTGTGTTATAGCCTTATTCTAAAAATGATTAAATATATTTTTTTTTCATCAATTTACACACAATACCCCATAATGACAATAACAAAAAAGTTTTCAGAATTGTTTGCAAATGTATAAAAAATGTAATACAGAAAATCTTATTTCCATACGTTTTCAGACCCTTTGCTATGAGACTCGAAATTGAGCTTAGGTGCATCCTGTTTCCATTGTTCGTCCTGGAGATGTTTCTACAACTTGATTGGAGTCCACCTGTGGTATATTCAATTGATTGGACATGATTTGCAAAGGCAGACACCTGTCTATATAAAGTCCAACAGTTGACAATGTATGTCAGAGCAAAAACCAAGACATAAGGTTGAAGGAAATGTCCTTTGAGTTCCGAGATAGGATTGTGTCAAGGCACAGATCTGGGGAAGGGTACCAAAACATTTCTACAGCATTGAAGGTCCCCAAGAACACAGTGGCCTCCATCATTCTTAAATGGAAGAAGTTTGGAACCACCAATACTCTTCCTAGAGCTGGCCACACGGCCAACTGAGCAATAGGGAGAGAAGGGCCTTGATCAAGGCGGTGACCAAGGACCCAATGGTCACTCTGACTGAGCTCCAGAGTTCTTTTGTGGAGATGTGAGAACCTTCCAGAAGGACCACCATCTCTGCAGCACTCCACCAATCAGGCCTTTATGGTAGAGTGGCCAGACAGAAGCCACTCCTCAGTAAAAGGCACATGACAACCCGCTTGGAGTTTGTCAAAAGGCACCTAAAGGACTCTCAGACCATAAATAAGATTCTCTGGTCTGAAGAAACCAAGATTGAACTCTTTGGCCTGAATGCCCAGTGTCACATCTGGAGAACACCTGGCACCATCCCTATGGTGAAGCATGGTGGTGGCAGCATCATGCTGTGAGGATGTTTTTCAGCAGCAGGGACTGGGAGACTAGTCAGGATTGAGGGAAAGATGAACGGAGCAAAGTACAGAGAGATCCTTGATGAAAACTTGCTCTTGAGCGCTCAGGACCTCAGACTGGTGCCAAGGTTCACCTTCCAACAGGACAACAACCCTAAGCACACATCCAAGACAATGTAGGAGTGGCTTCGGGACAAGTTCTTGAGTGGCCCAGCCAGATCCCAGACTTGAACCCGATCGAACATCTCTGGAGAGACCTGAAAATAGCTGTCCAGCGACACTACCCATCCAACCTGACAGAGCTTGAGAGGATCTGCAGAGAAGAATGGGAGAAATTCCCCAAATAACGGTGTGCCAAGCTTGTAGCGTCATATGCAAGAAGACTCTGTAATCACTGCCAAAGGTGCTTCAACAAAGTACTGAGTAAAGGGTCTGAATACTTATGTAAATGTGATATTTCAGTTTTCTTTTATTCATAAATTTGCTAAGAAAATCTTTAAAACTTGTTTTACTTTGTCATTATGGGGTATTGTGTGTAGATTGATGGGGGAAAGGGGAAAACAACTATTTAACCCATTTGAGAATAAGGTTGTAACGTAACAAAATGTGGAAAAAGTCAAGGGGTCTGAATACTTTCCCAACGCACTGTATAGCCTAGTTGATTTTGTTTAGTAAACTGTTTTTGTTGGCTCGCCCTTATGTGTATATTACGGTTCCGTATGAACGAATGGGTTATAGAGCAAAGAACACAATTATCACAACATAGGTTGTAATATGGCTTTTTCTCCTGGCTTGGCTTCCCCAGTGATTTTACCCACGCATCGCTACTGTAATTTTTCTCCAACAGATGTTACTCTCCAATCGTGGTTTACACGGATTTTAACAGCCCACGTCAGGAAATGAAAGAAGACATTCTTACATTGTAATCACCTCTTGAACATCTGTTGGTGGCTGCATGGTTGGGCACCAACAAGCTGAGAAACACAGGGATGATCACACCCAAGCATTCCTCAGGAACACAGCAAAGATAAAACAGGAACTGAAGATGGTCTATCTAAGAATCCATGTGACCTTCAAGCTGAGAAATATGACTGATATTAAGAGCATTGTTGCCATTCCCAATGGTCTTGATGGACACAATTTATTCATGCAAAATAAATCATAGAGAAAAGCAAATACATTATAGAGAACAAACATGTCAACCCTGTAGCTGTCCTGGATGACAATGTCCCACTCAGCTGATGGAGGCCTTGTGGGCTGAAATGCTTTGTGTTTAGTCAAAACAAAACAATAATACATAATTGTGAGTGAAAATCATGTCAAGAATAGTAGGGTGTTTGTTTATGTGCATGAGCACATGCACAATTGTTTTTGTTTTCCCCTCAAATATCAATAGCATAACCTACTTTCTATCAGGGACCAATGGAGGAGCATGGAGCATCCCTGACAGGTCTCCTTTTAAAAAGTCAGGCCTATCTCTTTCTCTACCCTCTGCTTTCTCCTTCCGTACTGCCAGACGGGCCTGGCTGAATAATTCAGACCAAGGAGCATTCTCAGAGATCAGACAAAAAAAAGAGAGAAGAAATAAGAAAAAAAGAATTTGCAGAATTGTTGAAGAACGAATTAATATTTAAAGGGGGCACTAACTTAGCTGTGCCCGGCCTCAATTTATTTATTTGATTTGCTCCAGCAAGCATTGGCATCATGACGGAAATAACAGGACACTCTCATGCAAATTTAGAGTTAAAGGCCCAGTGCAGTCAAAAACGCGAATATCCCTGTGCTTTATATATATTTCCACACTATGAGGTTGGAATAATATTTTGAAATTGTGAAAATGCCCTTTTAGTGTTAGAGCTGTTTGAAAAGACCATCTGAAATTTCAGCCTGTTCTGGTGGGATGGAGTTTTGGCCTGCCTGGTGATGTCACCAGACAGGAAATTAGTTAATAGACCAATAAGAAAGAAAGTTCCAAACCTTTCTGCCAATAACAGCTAGTTTTCAATTTCCCCTCCCCACTCAGACCACTCACAGACAATCCTATCAAAATCATTGCTTGAGAAAATTCTCTTTGCCAAAAAGCTATTTTATTTGAAACAATCGCATTAAGGTACTTATTTTTTACCCAGAAATTATTTTATTTTTAGAGAAAAATATCTGCATTGGACCTTTAACACTCACTGCAGCCCTCCTCGTCCCATCGGAATTCATTATCGCTTCTGTCGCCTGCAGTTCAAAGTCACCAGTCAAGCTTGACAATGTGGTCGGCACATTCCAAACACTGTGCTGGGGGATTACATTTCCATCACAGAGCCATTGCTCATTGCAAGTGCAGTTAGAGTATTGTGCAGCAACAGAACAGAACAATCATTCCCTCTGCACAAAACCCTTAGATGTTTTGGGTCAGGTGTGACACTACAGGTAAAAGTATTTGTTGTAGAACATGTCACCTTTTTCTTAAACTTAATTTTTCTTAAACAGCCCAAAGATCTGTCATTTATGTCATTAAACTGAAGAAAGAACTGCCTCAGAAGTGGGACAGAGAGGCAGGTCTATGAAGCACTACCTTAGGAGTTCACGCTTAGCTGAGTCGATATTACAGTGCGTAGGGTTAATCTCTCTTCCCCTCTTCCCATATTTTATTTCATCTTTACAATGATAAAGTGCACACACAGCTCCACGGGGCCATAGGCCTACATGAAACATTAAAATGAGTTTTAAAATCACTCCTATCTGATAAGGTTCAGACCAGGGGATGAACTATGTACCCACATCAGCACTTTTTGATGACACATACACCATAATATAACTTAAGCTTTCTAGGAGTTTCATGCTTCTATTATTCGCTGGATTTACGGCTGAGATGCTCCTTGGTTCATTCATATTTTCCATGACAACATGTGGAGGCTCAACAATAGAATTAGAATTCATAACAAAGTCAAAAACATTTAGCTGTTAGCTAGGCAAGTTGTTGTATTTTGAGGCTTAATATCTAAACTAAGACAGTTTGTGGTTGGAATTGCAGTATGTATTTAGTTTGAGAATTTAGACGTGAGCTAGCAACTTTTGACAGACTGGTTTCATCTGGACAAAAAACGGTTGCTAACAACCGGATACCAACGTGTTCTGTGGAGAAGAAAAGCTATAGAATTCCAATATTTGCATAATCTTTGTGATTGGTAGATAGCTTTGAGCATGATCGAATCAGGATCAAATCCTCTGTTCTCTTCGAGCTCATTAATGATAGAATGTTCATATTTGAAGATAGATCAGGTAAAGAGGTCAATCGAACTCAATCAAAACAATGGAATTGACATGGTAATGCATGGTGGGGAAAGGCCCTGGGAGAAATATCTAGAGTCTCCTCATAGAGTGGTGATGAGGAGGAGTCTTAATTTTCTGGATTCAGGTTCACTCAAACATGGTGTCAAGCTTTGTTTTACTATTGACAGTTAAAGCTGATTTCAAGATTGTATATATATTCTCGCTCCTTAAATATTTGTCTTCTGATGTATTCGTTTCAGTCTCTGAATTGTTTCATCGAACTTTGAGCTGCCAGCTCCTTTGAGCTGCCAGCTCCTACAATCTGTATCCCGAATTAGCCTAATGTGCATGTGACCCCAACTATATGCTGTCCTGTGGTTGTTTTCTCCGGTTTTCCCTGGCTAAACTAGCTGAACTATGCTAGTTTTGGCCTCATTGTCAAACTTCATGAATACTGCATCCTCAACTTCAAAACTCCTTTGCTAGTTGTACAATTATACAACTAAGACATTTGCTGGAAAGAAAGTAGAAAATTATTTATTGTTTTGTTGAATAGTCATGACTGGTTCGAGCTACCTGTCATGTTATAAGACAATGCTGGTGAAGGAAATGATTGCTACTTAACGCAGATCCAAGATCCACTGGCATAATTGGCGTAGTGTTACCTGGACGTTTCTGACTGGTTTTGGAATTGTGACAATGGGCTGCCTCTCCCCACTTGGCACGATGGGATGTGTAGTGATTTTGCCAACACAGCCAGAAATGTACACAGTACTCTTGTACCCTTAAACGTTTTTAAACTGACAATAGTATTTGTTGATTAAATCAGACTTTATTAGTACAATGAGTAATCCAGGAATCTCACGAGTTAACTGACATGAGACAACTCAAGAAAATAGCAACTCTACAGAGCCCGATGGCTACAATGAATGTCTAAATTACTTCCGAACATGAAGGGTCCGAGGAGCTCTTCTTCCTCCTCACCACTCTATTGCCTCCAGCAAAATTTGCCTACATTTAGTCTATTGTTTATATGTGTATTTCACATTATGTTGAGGTAAAAATCAGACTATAATGCTTGTGTCACGTCCTGACCATAGAGAGCTCATTCTTTTCTATGGTAGAGTAAGTTAGGGCGTGACTGGGGGGTTTTGTCTAGTTTAAATTTTCTATGTTATGTTCTAGTTTCTTTTTTCTATGTTGGGGTTTTCGTATAATTCCCAGCTGGTCATCATTGTCTCTAATTGGGGATCATATTTAATTAGTTGTTTTTCCCACTTGGTTTTGTGGGAGATTATTTTGAGTTAGTGCATGTTGCACCTCTTTGTCACGGTTTGTTGTTTTTGTTTATTAGTTTATTGTATGTCTTGCATAGTTTCACATATAGATAAAGATGTGGAACGATACCCACGCTGCGCCTTGGTCTCCTTCCTACGACGAACGTGACAGCTTGTATGGATATCAACCCCAACACATGTTCATGTCATCGTTACCAATTAACTATTTTACAGAAACTTCTTAGAGCTAGGCATCCCAACAGCGGGACACCTGTCAACAATTTTGGGTGACATTGGAGGGCACGCAATTCAAATAAATAATCATAAAAAATTATGGATATTTAACATCTAGGTACATACAAGTGTCTTATATCGGTTAAAAGCTTAAATTCTTGTTAATCTAACTGTAATAGGCTTTACAGCGAAAGCATGCCATGCGATTGTTTGAGGACGGCACCCCACATCAACATATTTTTCAACCAGCACAGGCTTCATGAAATCACAAATAGCGATTAAATAATCACTTACTTTTTTCAAAATCTTCCTCTGATATGCAATCCAAAGGGTCCCAGCTACAACATGCATGGTCGTTTTGTTAGATAAAATCCTTCTTTATATCCCAAAAAGTCTGTTTAGTTGTCGCCATCGATTTGAGTTCAGCATGCAAACAATGGAATCCAAAAAGCTACCGCTAAACTTTGTTAAAACAAATCAAACTACGTTTCTATCTATCCCTCAGGTACCCTAAAATGTAAATAAACTATAATATTTCATACGGAAAGAAGTATTTTTCAATAGAAAAGTAAAATTAGCAAGTGCACGTCCTCTTCGTCGCGCACTCACAGACTGATTTCCAACTCTGACTCCCTGTACCAAAACTCTAAATTCTTCCTCATTTCGGAAGAAACAGGCCTGAAACCTTGAACAAAGACTGTTTACATCTAGTGGAAGCCATAGGAATTGCAATCTGCGAGCTGGAATTGCATAGGACCCGTAGCTTTCCATTGTAAGAGCATGGGATCTCAAAAAGAAAATCTGTTTGGTTTGTCTTTGGATTTTCTCCTACCATATCAATTGTGTTATAGACTCATACATTATTTTAACATTTCTACAAACTTCAAAGTGTTTTCTATCCAATGGTACCAATTATATGCATATCCTGGCATTTGGGCCTGAGTAACAGGCAGTTTACTTTGGGCATGTCAGTCAGGCGGAAATTCTGAAAAAAGGCTAGCCCTAACAAGTGACTACCACCATCGATATCTGTATGCTAGCTATTCTAGTCAGTTTATATGAACGGGAGTTAGCATTTAGCAGTCACTTCTTCTAAACCTGAAAAGGGACAACTTCTACATGTTATGCAGAGAAAATAGCAAAATATATCCAAATCGGACTTAAGTAAGCACATCATGACGAATTTGATGACTCTCCACTTTGTTAGATCAGATTTGTTGAATGTGCACCAATCTGGTCAATGGAACGTCTGCGTTCCATTGACTCCTTTACCGCATCTATGGCAGAAAGGCCAGTCTCTTTGGCACATGCCATGGAGTACAGGGAGTGGATTAGCTAAAGAGACTGGCACCCAGGCTAATAAAACTGTATTTCTGATATCTAACTTGCAGACCATCATAATTTGTTGTACAGTACTTATGGAGAGGAATTACTACATTCCAGATATTTCAGAAGCCAGATGATGATGGGCCAATTCTGCACTGCCCTATGGGACACCCAATCATGGCCGGATGTGATACAGTCTGGATTTGAACCAGGGACTGTAGTGATACTTGCATTGACATGCAGTGCCTTAGACCACTGTACCACTCAGGATCCCTGTACTTGAAGAAACTTTCAAAGTTTGAAACTTTGAAAGAATGCTAAGAGTGTGCAAAGCTGTCATCAAGGCAAAGGGTGGCTACTTTGAAGAATCTCAAACATAAAATCAATTTAGATTTTTTTTAACACTTTTTTGGTTACTACATGATTTCATATGTGTTATTTCATAGTTTTGATGTCTTCACTATTATTCTACAATGTAGAAAATAGTACAAATAATGAGTAGGAGTGTCCAAACCTTTGACTGTTACTGTATATATAGAGAGTTAGGTCAGGTTTTAGAACGGCTTCCATGTTAGCAGCCATATAGAACTTTATTCTTGACATGTTGGTGTTGTAGCAATACGAGTGCCTCTGACTGTTTGTTATAAACTGACCTGCTGTAAACAAGCAAAACAGAGCAGCGTATTTATCAGAAGTTTTATTGATTAGCATTCGGGAAAATGTGTATCCAGTCTTTACTGTGTTGTAGTGTCAAAAAATTGCATATATGCTTTCACTTGACATCTTCATAGGTTTTGAAAACTATCAGAAATAAACAGCACAACGTGGAAGCGTAAATTATCACTTAACAATGGCTATGGAGGAGAAAGTGGCGCTATCGGAACTTTCAACCGCATTGGCCCTTCTCTCTATATATACTGAATGGCTCTGAGAACAGTTGGCTAAATCAGTGGTTGTACATTTTCTCCTCAGGGACCCCCAGCCATTCCAGAGCTAGCACACTTGACTCAACGTGTCAATCAATACAATAACAACAGCTAAGGAATTTTAACAATAAAATATGACTAACCAGAATAATAATTTAAAAAAACTACAAAGAACGTTTGAGATTGAGGAAGGTTCTTTATAGAACCATTCTCCATAAAGGTTCTATAAAGCACCATAAAAAAGGGTTCTACTGTATATAGGTTGTAACCTTAGGAACCCTTTTCAGGTACTATATCAAATATTTTATTATGTTTTATTGTAGAACCTAAGGAAAGTTTTTTTTTATAGCACCATAACGGTTCCATGTATAACCTTATGAGCATTGCTCTTCATAGAACCTTAAAAAAAAGGTTCCATAAAGCACCAAAAAGGGATCCACTATGGTTGCAAGCCAAATAAGGGTTATTTGGCTTGCAACCATAGTGGATCCCTTTTTGGTGCTTTATGGAACCTTTTTTTTAAGGTTCTATGAAGAGCAATGCTCATAAGGTTATACATGGAACCGTTATGGTGCTATAAAAAAAAACTTTCCTTAGGTTCTACAATAAAACATAATAAAATATTTGAACCTTGTTTTCTGTGTGCGTACATATTGTTTATGGTTGCACAAATCTCTCTAATTTCTGAGTATGGTTTGAATCAAGCTGAACTGTTTGCACTGAAGCACAAGGGAGTTGTGAATATCTGATCCATGGCTTGAGTCCTGTATATGGAAATAATATTGATTTGTAATTTTTCACATTGGTTATATAAAGAGGGCAGCTGATTAGCAGACATTGTGTTTGGGGGCTTGGCGGGGCAGAGCCTGGGGGAATGGTGGGTGAGAGGCAACAGAGCGAGGCCAAGCCTAGCCTAAGCAATCACCCAGGCAGCAGGAGCTCCATTACAGCAACCCATCAGGACGGGAGCCTAACCAAGCCTAACTGCTATGCACTCGCATAAACTCTTCAATTACACAACCCCTGATGGGTGCTTCATTCTATGACTTGCCGTCTATAATGACTGTAGAGAGAGGACAGACTGGATAGAGGGTGTTATAAGCTGTTTATTACAGCATTGTCATCTTTAAATTGAACTTCTATTGTACAAGGTTTCCAGACCTTAAATGAATTATGAGTCTGCTGCTGACATCACACATCTTCTCGTTTTGACTTTAATGTGTTGATTCAAATAATGTGTGTAAGAGTCATTCATAAAGATATGGCCAATTAGAAGTAGCTATTAGCATCTTATGGCACATCTTTGGGGATGGGTCTGATAATATTCTGGCAATATTTGGACAGTTTCAAGGAAAAACATGGGTTTAGCTTCAAAGCTGTTTTCCTAATTATTTTGAAATGTAAAGAAAAAATATCTGACATTTACGACACCACCATGAAAGAAATGTATATGGGGTATGGATTTTTGGTAAAGTTAAGATGTTATGCAAGGAAAAGATAACAACATCAAACATCTCAACCATGTTGAAAATGCTAAATTCTTCACACTTCCAGCAATGAGCAACTCGACCTTTGATCTTTGTCAAAATTTTGCCCTTTGGCAGGGCTACAACTTCTTCAAAGTTTGGACCTAGTTTATTGGCCATCACGGACACCATTCATCAAGCATGGTGTATGTATCTCCATGCAAACAGCTTTCCTCTCGATTTCTATTTATCCTGGACTTGAGATGCAAAAGGTCATGGTGACATTGGAGTATGGTGTGTGTGTGTTTTTGTGTGTGTGTGTCAATGAACCATGACCCCCATGAACAGTCTCAACAGGTCACTTATTTGAGATTTGATTTATTGATCAACGGAAGATATCAAACAACAAAGGGGTCAACTCAGTTGGCCTGGTTGGGAGATAGAACTTATCATGAGGCAACATGGATGATAAGATCATTCTGAGCTTGACAGGATATGTGGGGACAGTTACTGTATGACTGTGAGCCTACAAACAAATCAGATACTTCTATTGACTGACACCAGAACCTGGCCAGGTAGGGTAACCCAGTTAAACTTCTGTTCTTGTCCTTGAAAAGGACTTCAGTTTTTATGGTGTTATATTTGTTTTCTCTTGTTTCATCTGTCCTACTTTCATACGGCTAGACACGTTCTGTTCAGTTTTGACTAGATGCTTGCTGTACTGCTGTGCTGGTTGCTCCTACCAGTGCTAGTGCATTAGCTATACATGCTAGCTTTCTTCAGGGTTTCTTTAGTACAATGGCAGTAGGAGTTTGGGAGAGATGTGTTTAGAATAAGCTTAAGCTCATTAGATCAGTGGTGTAAAATATGTACAGTGAGCCAGACACATCAAATATTTAGCTTGTAAGCCCCAGCCCTACCCACACACATTCCTGCGTTTGGTATACCCTCATTCTCCTTCTTAACACACACACTGACTCTCTCCTTTCCACATGCACCCACATATGCACGCACACAGTCATTCTATATAGTAAAGCCAGCTTCCACATTGCCATTGCTCAGGATCTTTGGCCTCACCAAGTCCCATGAACACTGTATGTTTTTATGGTAACCTCCATTAGCGATAGTCAGGAGTAGGATAACGGGTCAATGTTTTTATGGTAACCTCCATTAGCGATAGTCAGGAGTAGGATAACGGGTCAACCAACTTCATGCTACTGCATAAAATCATTTAAAACTCTGCTTTATTCATCCACCTAGGATGGAGTTCTCACAGTTCATAGCTGGTTATCGTTATGACTAGTACAAAAAAAAAATCACAGACAACAAATCGGATTGGTTTGGCCATCCCGAACCTGTCAGTCGTGACAACCAGCTAGGGCATTTTGGATTACGTCTTGCGTGCCCGGCCGGCTGCTGTTATAATACCTCAGATGGAGGGACACTGCTGGGGTTGCCTTTTTCCCTGCTTGATTTTAATTACAGTGTCACTGAGTCTGCAGAGAGCAGCAGTGTATAGCTCTGACCCCAACGCGCCATCGGTGGCTTGGAGCCGGTATGCTCAGTTGGGCTTACTCTAACTGCATTTACCCAGGCAGGCAGCACCCTGTGGCACTGACATCAGGGGGGATTGCCAAAGGGACAACTCTGCCATGGCAGGATAATTAGGAGCAGGCAAATTAAGTAGCTATAATTCTCGTGTAAAAGTAATTAAATAAATTAATCTAGTGGAGGACGAAAGGAATAGACTATATACCTATTGACAAATTGGATAATATAGACCCTTATGGAAAATTCACATTAATTTCACATGTAAACGTATGTGAAGTGTTCCAAAAACACATGCTTTCATGTGATCACGTGATCTTATGTGAAGTTAATGTGATAATATGTGACAACATGTGATAAGATGAAACTACATATGTGAAAACATGTGATCACATGTGAAGTGTTCCAGAAACACATGTTGTCAAAGATTTCACATGTGAAATTTCATGTGGATTTTCTGTAAGGGGTGAGAGAGGTAGGGAGGGATGTTCTCTATATATAAAGAATAATATAGAGAAACAGATATAAAGGAAGAAGCAGCCCTGTTCTGTTAATGCGACAGAAGGGTGAGGAAAGAAGGAACAGCAGAGAGAGGGAGAATAGAAATTGTAAATGGAGATAAAGTGTTTCATAGGGAGGGGTATTAGGAGAATTTTGAAAAAGCCCCAGCCTATCGATCACTGCACTGCAGCTGAATTGAACGCGTTGCATATCAGAGGGATTCAATTACAGTCCAATAATCAGCTGTGATTCTCAGGACCCTGAGCCAGAGAGGCTGGTTCGCTGCGCTGCGCCGTGCTGGTGCTGCACCCCTCTGCATCCCCCATATGGTGATCCACTCTGTGTTCACTCCCGTCAGCTACTATCACTCTCCCATCTCTCTATCCATCTCCCTTCCTCTTGCTTCCTTTCATCTCTCTTTCCAGCTATAATGTCACTGTCCATCTCTCTCCATCTCTTTCACTTCCGTGTGGAGTGGAGTATTATGGTATCTTGTTCTTATTCTCTCTATCCTGTTTTTCATCTGCACAAAACTTCTCTCGCTCCAAAAGGCAATGTGTGCTTGTGTTTTTCCATTTGTCACCCCCTCTCACTTCCTTGCAATCATTTCCCACTTTTTGTCCCTCATTTCTCTCTCTGCTGTTCTCGACCACTTACAGTCACTACTGAATACACCTCATTCTGTTCTCTGTTAAGAAGGATTACTCTCCCTGCCACACATTTCTAGTCAACCTAAAGGGAAATGATAACAGACATAGGTTTAGCTCAGACTCCAACATGATGCACTTTTAGTCTCCTTACTGCACTTTTAACCTGATCACTTTCAGCCTTCACGCAACAAAGGGAAAAGGGAGATTTCTTTGTGATTGACAGGTGACAAGTATAAGTCACATCATTTAATGCCATCCAATTGATCACCTGCATGTGTTAGAATTGGCTTTGACACTACTCTTACCAAGATAGAATATGCCATGGGATAAATAGATCATGGAACTGGAAGATAATTTACGAAACGGACTAGCTTACTCCATCCCTCTTTCTGCCCATTCCTTTGACTCCCATCCATCCCACCATTCTAATGCAATTTCCGTTCATTACTTATTCATTTCTCAGATTTATTTAAGCGGCTTTTGGCTAGTGGGATGAATGCCTTATTTACCGGGGAGTAGTTAGGAATGTTAAGGACTAAATCTCTAAAGGCCATATCTACTTCATGACTAACTGCTATAACACTTTAACAATAACCCAATATATCAAGGATAATCCATTTGCTGGTACCTGATTCATGGGACTCAGATTATGAGCTAAAACGAAGGAAAGAAAGGAATCCTGAAGGTCTTACTATTGAGATCAGACTGCAAGACTGTATAATGACTGTATTTTTTGTGTCCCTGTACCTTCACTGGTGTCTGGATGATTCACCTTCTTTGACATGTTCTTTTCTTTTCTTTCCCTCTTTCTTTCTGTCTTTTCTCCGACATGTGTACCGAGATTCAATTACTACCATATAATCACTTTTCATCCCCAAGGCTTAACGTGTCCCTTGGTCTGGAGAGAAAACACTTTTAATCTCTGACCTTGACACTCTCTCACACACTCACACTCTCACTCTCACTCTCACTCACTCACTCACTCACACTCTCACTCACTCACACTCACACTCACACTCTCACACTCACACTCACACTCTCACACTCACACTCACTCACTCACTCACTCTCATATTGTATTCTCAAGCACGGACACTTAGCTACATACAACGCCATACTCACACAGATGTGCCAGTAAAGCATGTTTTAGCTTTTTACTTCCTTTATGATGCATTAAATCAGATTTCTCGCTCTATGGATTTGTAAAAGTCACCAATAACTTACAGTCATCATTTACACCAACCTAATACCACCACTGTTAGGTGTAAGAGTGATAGTGACAAAGAAACTCTTAAGAAAGGCTGTCCTCGGGCCGAGTGGCGCAGCAGTCTAAGGCTGTGCATCGCAGTGGGGTTTGATCCCAGGCTGTGTCATTACCGGCCGTGACCGGGAGTCCCATAGGGCGGAGCACAATTGGCCCAGTGTCGTCCGGGTTAGGGGAGGGTTTGGACAGGGCTCATTGCGCTCTTTACTTGGCTCATTGCGCTCTAGCGACTCCTTGTGGTGGGCCGGGCGCCTGCAGGCTGACGCTAATCATCAGTTTAACAGTGTTTCCTCCCACACATTGGCGTCGGGTTAAGTGAGCGGGTGTTAAAAAGCGCGGTTGGCGGGTCATGTTTCGGGGGATGCATGCCTCGACCTCGACCTCTGCCTCTCCCGAGCCCGTTGGGGAGTTGCAGCAATGAGACAAGATCGTAATCACGAAATTGGGGAGAAAAAGGGGGAAGAAGAAAAAAAGAAAGGCTGTTCTTTTGCTCACTTGGACAAGACGATGTTGATCATTTCAGACCTTTGATGGTGGGGTTTTGTGTTGTGGACCTCAGGAACCTTTGTCTATTCTAGACCAGAAATGTTGATGCTAGGGTCAGATAATAGACAGAGTTCAGAGGGATGAGAAACCTTACAGCGCAACAATTATATTTCTTAATAGTCATGGATCTTGATTGTGGAACTTAGGTAATTTACGTATAGACCTCCATATAAACTGTATTGCGGGAACTTTTCTGTAACTTTTTGTTGATGCTGATGTCATGGCAGAGCTGTAACCCAACAACTGGAGGAAGGACAAATCTGACTTGTTTCATTTCCTGATTGGCCAGTTTCCAGTAAACTGTAGAATAGTGTGATTTAAGCTGCATTGGATTTTAGCATTGTGGTACAGTCTCCTCCATGACATTCAAATCAAATCAAATGTATTTATAAAGCCCTTCTTACATCAGCTAATATCTCAAAGTGCTGTACAGAAATCCAGCCTAAAACCCCAAACAGCAAGCAATGCAGGTGTAGAAGCAACATGGCTAGGAAAAACTCCCAAAAAGGCCAGAACCTAGGAAGAAACCTAGAGAGGAACCAGGCTATGAGGGGCGGCCAGTCCTCTTCTGGCTGTGCCGGGTGGAGATTATAACAGAACATGGCCAAGATGTTCAAATGTTCATAGATGACCAGCAGTGTCAAATAATAATAATCACAGTGGTTGTCGAAGGTGCAACAGGTCAGCATCTCATGAGTAAATGTCAGTTGGCTTTTCATAGCCGATCATTCAGAGTATCTCTACCACTCCTGCTGTCTCTAGAGAGTTGAAAACAGCAGGTCTGGGACAGGTAGCACGTCCGGTGAACAGGTCAGGGTGAACGTCCGGTGAACATCCTCTGAAAGGATGCAATTTACTTATACAGCAAAACAAAATACCATGGATTCAAAAGGCACAGCTATGTTGACATTATATTATCCTGAGAATATGGGACTATGGTGTCCAAGAATGAGTGGATTATGCTCTTAATCTCTACTGCCAGGCCCTTGCAGCTCCCATCTCCATGAATAGAGAGGTAGCAACTGCCAATAAGAGAAGCCAACACACTCGACACCTCTCAAAATAAACACAGACTTGATATCAATTCAGAATGCTCTTATTTCTAGTTGCTCGTCTCCAAAACAGTGTTAATTTCGATGTCTTAATGGTAAAATCTCATTTAAAATCAGGAAAGCACCCTTTTCTGGAATGCGTATGGAAAAAAGTTTTAATATTGCACAAAGGCAAAAGGTGACCGTGGCTAACGTGTTCAGAATGCCACCACACTGCCGGTCAAGCGGGTTTCCAAAGACTCATAAATAAAGATAACACGCCACAGACGAGTCTAGGTCAGGGGATGTTCAGAACCTCGGGCCACGTGGGTTTCTGTTTAAAACAGGGAAAACATTTGAAATCCTCTTGAAAAAGGAGAATAGACAGATAGTCTGGGAGATATCACACACATCAGAGCGCCTGTGTAGTCACTCGTCTGTGATAGAGCCAAAGGATATCCTGACGATGAAAGAATGACAATATGTTCTTTGGCAAAGCATCTCCCAGTGGTCATTATTCGGAGAGAGATATTATGTAGGAAAAGTGATGTATATAGACTGAAACAAGACTATGCCAACTAGGACTTCAAAACTTATGCATGCTGAAGGTGTAAACTGTACTACTCTGTCGTCTGTGTAAGTGTGGAACATCGGCACATCCTCAGGAAACCTTAGAAATCTTAGAAGTGTAGTGCATCGTTCATTTTATGCATTTTTTCTCTTTTCATGAGCAGCTCTTTGATTCCTCCACAGGAAACCTGACCTTGGTCTCCTCATTTCCTCTCCCTCCATTTCCCCCAATCTTTCACACAGAGAAACCCAAAGGATCCTGCCTCTATCTTTGCATAGAGCCATTTTCTCATGGATGACCTATAGGAGCAAACCCATCTCCATCAGTTCCCCCTCTTCTCTTCCTGTCTCTCCCTTCATCGCTTGAGCGCTGAACACTCAAGTCAAGGGCAGACGCCTGGAAAGCCCTCTAATCTGATGGACGCAGAGTGTGTGTGTGTGTGTGTGTGTGTGTGTGTGTGTGTGTGTGTGTGTGTGTGTGTGTGTGTGTGTGTGTGTGTGTGTGTGTGTGTGTGTGTGTGTGTGTGTGTGTGTGTGTGACACAGAGATGGTGAGAGAAAGCTTTTGTGTATGACCTTGCCATCAGACAGTTAGAATACAGCACCTCTTACTGTCCTAGTAGTGCTTGCGGGGTGAAGAGAGAGCACAGGATGAGATAACCAGGGAGACACATGCAGCGTGGTGGTGGTGTTACCGACATAGAGAGCTCTGACCCCCAAGATCTCTCGAGTGGCACAGTGGTCTAAGGCACTGCATCTCAGTGCTTGAGGCGTCACTACAGACACCCTGGTTTGATTGAAGACTGTACCACAACCGGCCGTGATTGGGAGTCCCATAGGGCGACGCACAATTGGCACAGCGTCGTCCGGGTTTGGCCGGTGTAGGCCATCATTGTAAATAAGAATTTGTTCATAACTGACTAGCCTAGTTTAATAAAGGTTAAATAAAAAAATTAAAAAAAATAGGAGACATGGTTGTGACCCTGACATTCACAACTCTCTTACAAAGCACTCACACGTTTTTTTTACCATATCCCAAACCTTAACCATTACCTTAACCATTTGGAATTCATGTCTAAACTTAAAGCTGCAATATGTAACTTTTTGGGTGACCTGACCAAACGCATATAGAAATATGATTTATAGATCTGTCATTCTCATAGAAAGCAAGTCTAAGAAGCAGTAGGTCTGTTCTATGTGCTCAATTTCTATGCTTCCCGTTCTTAACTTCCGTTTTTGCGTCTTTTACTTTCGGTTTTGTACATCAACTTCAAACAGCTGAAAATACAATATTTTTGCTTATGGAAAATATATTTCACAGCGGTTTTGATTGTACACTACACTTGCTTGTTTGGTCACATAAACTGAAATTAGGTTGAACTCTTTGAATTTCAGCAACCAGGAAATGGCGGCGCATTTCACAACCCTATCACTAACCTTAACCCTAACCTAAACCATTCAGAGTTAATGCCTGACTTATGTTTTGGTTTCACTTTTGGGCAGTTTGACTGACAGCTAAGATACCACAAAATGTGCCGTATTGAATATGGTAACACATGTAGTAATCTACAGACGGCACCACAGATGGCACCACACGGTGTAATTAAAACGGCAAGCCATGTTGTAATTCTGTTGCTGCAATTACGATGAGGGGGGGGGGGGGCGTTTTATTTGGAGATTGATTTGAAACATCATTAGTAAGGGCCCAACAGAGAACAGTGGAACTTAGGTCACATATTGCTATTAGTAAGTTGTAACACCATAAAAGCTGTATTTCACACAGCTAATTGAAAAAGATTGCCTAGATAAGCCTCTCTACAAATGCTATCTAAAATATAAATAATATACAGTTGAAGTCGGAAGTTTACATACACTTGGGTTGGAGTCATTAAAACTCGTTTTTCAACCACTCCCAAAAATCTTGTTAACAAACTATAGTTTTGGCAAGTCGGTTAGGACATCTACTTTGTGCATGA
The DNA here is from genome assembly GCF_965601325.2 of Salmo salar. NCBI lineage: Eukaryota > Metazoa > Chordata > Actinopteri > Salmoniformes > Salmonidae > Salmo > Salmo salar. Next base: position 25,414,007 of record NC_138308.1, read on the forward strand.
CACAAGTACTTTTTCCAACAATTGTTTATAGACAGATTATTTTACTTATAATTCACTGTATCACAATTCCAGTGGGTCAGAAGTTTACATACACTAAGATGACTGTGCCTTTAAACAGCTTGGAAAATTCCAGAAAATGATGTCATGGCTTTAGAAGCTTCTGATAGGCTAATTGACATCATTTGGGCCATTTGGAGGTGTACCTGAGGATGTATTTCAAGGCCTACCTTCAAACTCAGTGCCTCTTTGTTTGACATCATGGCAAAATCAAAAGAAATCAGCCAAGACCTCAGAAAAAAAATTGTAGACCTCCACAAGTCTGGTTCATCATTGGGAGCAATTTCCAAATGCCTGAAGGTACCACGTTCATCTGTACAAACAATAGTACGCAAGTATAAACACCATGGGACTACGCAGCCGTCATACTGCTCAGGAAGGAGACGCGTTCTGTCTCCTAGAGATGAACGTACTTTGGTGCAAAAAGTGCAAATCAATCCCAGAACAACAGCAAAGGACCTTGTGAAGATGCTAGAGGAAACAGGTACAAAAGTATCAATATCCCACAGTAAAACGAGTCCTATATCGACATAACCTGAAAGGCCGCTCAGCAAGGAAGTAGCCACTGCTCCAAAACCGCCATAAAAAAGCCAGACTACGGTTTGTAACTGCAGATTGGGGTTCAAAGATCGTACTTTTTGGAGAAATGTTCTCTGGTCTGATGAAAGAAAAGTAGAATTGTTTGGCCATAATGTCCATCGTTATGTTTTGAGGAAAAAGGGGGAGGCTTGCAAGCCGAAGAACACCATACCAACTGTGAAGCATGGGGGTGGCAGCATCATGTTGTGGGGGTGCTTTGCTGCAGGAGGGACTGGTGCACTTCACAAAATAGATGGCATCCTGAGGAAGGAAAATTATGTGGATATGTTGAAGCAACAGCTCAAGACATCAGTCAGGAAGTTAAAGCTTGGTCGCAAATGGGTCTTCCAAATGGACAATGACCCCAAGCATACTTCCAAAGTTTACTTCCAAACAAAGTCAAGGTATTGGAGTGGCCATCACAAAGTACCTGACCTCAATCCTATAGAACATTTGTGAGCAGAACTAAAAAGCATGTGCGAGCAAGGAGGCCTACAAACCTGACTCAGTTAGACCAGCGCTGTCAGGAGGAATGGGCCAAAATTCACCCAACTTATTGTGGGAAGCTTGTGGAAGGCTACCTGAAACGTTTGACCCAAGTTAAACAATTTAAAGGCAATGTTACCAAATACTAATTGAGTGTATGTAAACTTCTGACCCACTGGGAATGTGATGAAAGAAATAAAAGCAGAAATAAATCCTTCTCTCTACTATTATTCTGACATTTCACATTCTTAATATAAAGTGGTGATCCTAACTGACCTAAGACAGGGAATTTTCACTTGGATTAAATGTCAGGAATTGTGAAAAACTGCATTTAAATGTATTTGGCTAAGGTGTATGTAAAATTCTGACTTCAACTGTATATGCTCTATATAAATACTAGCATTAAGTATATACTTTACAGTATAAGCTCCTTTCTATAAATATCTCAAATAACACTTAGGTTATTAGTCTTTGACATACCGCTGATATTCATATTATTGTGAAGTGATTATCAATACATTCATTAACTGCTATAGCAGTTGATGCTGTCATTAGTTTTGACTATAAGTGGAGTCCTGAAGATAGAGAAGTTAAAAGAGTATAATTAAACAATATAACAGGGAGGTGTTCTATAGTTACTGAGTTCTATAGTTACTGTGTTCAATAGTTACTGAGTTCTATAGTTACTGTGTTCAATAGTTACTGAGTTCTATAGTTACTGTGTTCAATAGTTACTGTGTTCAATAGTTACTGTGTTCTATAGTTACTGTGTTCTATATTTACTGAGTTCTATAGTTACTGTGTTCAACAGTTACTGTGTTCCAAAGTTACTGTATTCTATAGTTACTGAGTTCAATAGTTACTGTGTTCTGCAGTTACTGTGCACAGCAATTAGGTGTTTGTCTGTTTGATTTACACCCAAGGACATGTTTCATCGAATGGGCTCCAGTAACTAAGACCAGCATGTCCATAGAAACCCATGGAGGGCATGAAGTATGGTTCCTGAATCTCTGATTGGACAGTGATGTTATGTATGTTTGAAAATTGTTCCTTCAATATATGTGTGTGGGTCCTCATGATAGCTCATAAGAGCCTGCAGGTCTAGACATACATAACCAGATGCCCTCCATTAGCTACAGTCCTTCAGTATCTTGGACTGCTTTACACACGTTGCCCAATTACGATTTTTTTCCACCACTAATTGGTATTTTGACCAATAACATCCGATCTATGCACATCCTTTTTTTTGCTGATCTGATTGGTCAAAAGACCAATTAGTGGAAAAAATATCAGAATTGGGCTGCCTGTGTAAACGCAGCCTAGCTGATTTACAGTGCATCATCAACCGTTCCACTGGCACAACATATCGATCGGCTCCTTATATCTCCATAAGCCACACTGCCATTCACTAATAGGCTGTTATAAAGTAACTTTGTGACCCTAATAAAACCTTCAGGTCTGGCTCTCTGTCTGCCCGTCCTACTTAATCCTGGCCCATTGGCACCTCCACACATACGCAAACAAGCCTCTTTGTCTTTATTGACAGTCGTAAATCTGACGCGGTTCGTCTTTTTACTTTTTATGATGTTCTGAATCCACAGTCCCATAAAATTGCTGACTTTCTCCAACTTCTCAGTGAGTAAAAGGAACTTGCGGTGATACTGGGAGGCTTGCTGTGACCTCTGGGACCAAATGGTGTAGTGGCTCACTCAGAGGGGCAATATGGAAACAAATCTCATTCTATTCTGAATGAAAGAGCTCTTAAGGGCTTATATTGGTGATTCATAAAGGAAAACAGTTTCAGCAGGTTATAAACTTGACCCTGAAGAAGTGTGCTTGATGAATGGTGCCTTCCATGTGACCTGGGTCAAGTCCAAACCACAGCTGCATCACAGCACTCAGTAACACAGGCTTTACCAGGTCACATAATTACCCTGCCTCTGTCTTCTCATAGCACCATTACTACACCACACCAGCAATTACTGTCACACACATTCCCCAGGCCCTAACAGCCCACTAACAACCAATGTTCTCCAGGTAACGGGGGACCTGTCACGTATGTGTGTGTGTGTTAGTGTATGTTTGTTTGTTAGTACAGTATGCAGAGCATGGTGTGTGTCTGTATTGCCATTATAGAGTAGGGATGAGTGTGTGTGTGTATTTTTATTGCTCTGGGAAGCCTAGCAACAGTCAAGGAGACATCTTAATAACGTTCAAAACCTTAACCACAGTACTGATGGGGTTCCACTTGGAAACACAGCCTTGTCAGGCTAGCTAATAATTATTCTTGTTGTACATTATTTTCTCCAGGCTATTTTTGGCACACTGAAGAGCGAGGGGAAAAATGCAATTAACACATTTTTGGGCTTTTCATTTCATCTTTGCACAGCCAAAGAGGAAACGATTTCAGCCAAGGGATATTGTTTCGCTTCTCGTTCTCAAGAGCCCCTTTGATTCCACAGCCACCCTTCTGTCACTCCCCTTGGTTTAAAAAGGGGAAATGATTTCCTTGGGCCGTTCTATTCTCATTATCCTTGGTGAATTAGAGCAGAAAAAACTCACCAAAATAAGATAAACAAAAGCAAACATCTTAAATAAAGGATTCTATGAGGTGATGTCACAGCTTGTGACATCAGGTCACCCACACTGGGACTGAGAAAATCTGGATTGAGAAGATTTGGGATTAGCAGCTACACACTCACATAACTGCATACACACACCTACACACCTACACACCCACACACCTCCACACACACACTCACACACACACACACACACACACACACACACACACACACACACACACACACACACACACACACACACACACACACACACACACACACACACACACACACACACACATCTACACACACACCTACACATCTACACACACAACTTTACACACACCTACACACCTACACACACACCTCTACACACACACACCTCCACACCTACACACCCACACCTACACACCCACACCTCCACCTACACACCCACACCTCCACACCTACACACACACACACACACACACACACACACACACACACACACACACACACACACACACACACACACCACACACACACACACACACACACACACACACACACACACACACAGAGAGAGAAATGTACTTTAAGGCAACTGGTCAGGGAATGTAGCAGATCAACAAGTCAAACTGAATTAAATGAGTAAAGTGAAACTCTCATTCAGGTTGTTTAGATTTTCCCATTACGTCCATGAGGAACCGGTGTATCATTACATACCTGTCATATGCCCTATGCCCTGCACTTGATGTCTGGCATGTGGCTGCACAATACCATTAGCACCACTCCTAGGTCAGCTGTTGAATGATCCCTCTATCTCTCTCTAACGGGTTGACTAGAGTGAGGCATAGAGAGCACAGGAAATTGATAGCAGATTGGAGAGGGATAGAGAGCAGAGGCAATTGTTAGCAGATTGATGCCATCTCAACCATTTTGGCATCCTCGTCATCACTCAATGACAATAACAGATCCTGTTTGAGTCCAAGCACAGAAACAACCTGGGGCTACGTCAAAAAGATCCTCCACTTGTAATAACCCCAACATCCCAAACCAAATGAAAAATGATGGCTGTGTTTCTGGAGAAGATGATTATCCCTTCATATCGTAAGCAATGCCAGGAGTTATTTTGATCCTGTTTGATCATCGTCCTGGCTCCAGTTGACGTGGTTATGCTTTCATTAATCACACATTAACATCTCCATAATTGCAGCAATCAGTGATAGGAAGTAGAAAGACATCAATAATTGAATAAGCTGCAGGTTTCATTGATAATGTCTACATTTTCCTTGATTTGATCATGTCTACATTTCCCTTGATTTGATCATGTTTACATTTCCCTTGATTTGTTCATGTTTACATTTCCCTTGATTTGATCATGTCTACATTTCCCTTGATTTGATAATGTTTACATTTCCCTTGATTTAAAATCACACAAGGTGATCATAAAGGTTCACAAGATTACCACATACAATTAGCGACTTTTCTTCCACATAAGCACTAGTCAGAAGTTTCTGAATGTGACTGGACATTTTGAAAACAAGATTAACGTTTGAAAATGACAACATGTTTCCTTCTCTGAGCCCTTTTGATTTGGGGGGTTCTTTTAAACCACTTTGCCATTATCTCTGAACCTTCAGTTCTCTAAAGTATTTTACTATTTAACTGTACTGTAGGTAAGACCAACCTACCTGTAAGTCAGACCAACAGTGAGTCAGATGAATGGAGAAGGAATCTTTACTCTACGTGGTGCTAACAAACCACAATAGATAGATGCTGTGCAGCAACGATAATGATGGACATGTAGCCTAATCTACACAGGGAAAACAAACGTGGAGCTTTAATTTGAGATGAGTATTGAAAATCAATAACTACTCTAAAAACGGCCATCAAGAGGAATCCAAGACATGGGGCTCAGATTGCTACAGTGTTCCTGTATTCATAAAGCAGTCTCTTCATTATTGGGAAAGGCAAGCAATCACAAAGAAGTGACACAATAGAACATGTCCTGAACAAAAGCAAGGGAAGATATCAAACTGTCCAGTTTGAGGGGCATCACATTATAGTAGATGAATACTGAGAAACTGTCAATCAATGAAGCCCAAACAATAGGGTAAGGATCTTGAGAGGAGAGAAAATATAAATACAAGAGCAAAACATACACCTAAATATAAATTTTTAAATCCCAGGGACACATTGTAACTTTTACCCAAAATGAATAGCCTGTCACATCCTTGACCTTGACTGGTGAGTCAACCCAGGTTAAACCCTGCTTAGAGTTGATCTACGAGAGTCTGGTCTAGAGTTCTAGCAGTCTGTAACAGGAGTCATTACATAAAGCTAGAGGACTGCTGCCCCCTCCAGCTTGTCTTCCAAACAACTTATATAATGCTATCTGTAGCCGCCCACAATTACAACTCATACATGAAAGGCACAAGACACTTTCAAATGACCTCCACAATGTGCATACTAATAATACAGCTCGCAGCCATTCAGGATGTACCTGCCAGGCGGTGTCTGAGAAAGGCCCTGAGACATGGACTGTTCTCCATGCTCCCGTCCGGAAGGCGGTACCGGTGCATCAAGGCTCATACAAACAGACTGCTAATCAGTTTATTATCTATTCTGTTGCCTAGTCAGTTTTTCACTACCTATATGTACATCTCTACCTCAATTACCTGTACCCCTGCACATAGAACCTGTACTGGTTATCGTTACTCATTATGTATCTATTCCTCGTGTTATAATGTTTTTCACAAAATGTTCTCTCTGCATTGTTGGGTATGGCCCATAAGCAAGCATTTCATTGTTAGTCTACACATGATGTTTACGAAGCATGTGGCAAATACCATTTGATTTGATTTGTTAAAATGGCTAGCAACTACTACTCCCTCTCCCACAGACTATCCACACTGTCTCTATGCCCATCCGCAGGTCTCTATCCACTCAGACACAACCTACGCTGCTGCTACAATAATTATTGATTAGACGTATTGCTCCATTACACTGCTGCAGCACAAGCACTTCGCTACACCCGCAATAACATCTGCTAAATATGTGTATGTGAACAATAACATTTGATTTGATTTGCTGTCCATTGATTATTGATTGGCATTACCATTAGACTCTTTAGGAAACAGAACAGCAGGAAGGCTGCCGGCCTGGTCAAGATCTCTCCAGCCACACTTAAGCACTGCGCTGACCAACTCTTCCCTGTTTTCAAAGACAACCAGTCACTAGAGCAGTGTACTGTTCCTGTCTGTTTCAAATCTTCCATCGTTGTTCCAGTCCCGAAAAAACTAAAGGTGTCGTGCCTGAACGACCACAGACCTGCAGTGCTCACATCGGTCATCATGAAAACCTTTGAGCGCCTGGTACTGTCCCATCTCCAAACCATCACTGACACCTTACAGCACCCACTGCAGTTTCACTACAGAGCTGAGAGGTCTGTGGAAGGCACTGTCAACATGGGCCTACACTACATCCTCAAACACCTTGATAACCCAAAGACATACGCAAAGATATTGTTTGTGGACTTTATCTCTGCGTTCAGTACCATCATTCCAGAACTACTACAGGACAAACTCTCCCAGCTGAACATGTCCAGCTCCATCTGTCAGTGGATTACTGACTTCCTGACCTACAGGACTCAACACGTGAAGCTGGGAAGACACCTTCTTTTCACTCAGCACCAGAGCGCCGCAGGATGTGTGCTCTCACCTCTACTCCACTCACTCTACACCAATGACTGTGCATCTGTCAAGTTACTTTGTTTACAGATGAAACCACCCTGGTCGGTCTCATCACCGACGGCGATCAGTTCATGTACAGTGAGAGAAAAAAGTATTTGATCCCCTGTTGATTTTGTACGTTTGCCCACTGACAAAGAAATGATCAGTCTATCATTTTAATGGTAGGTTAATTTTGCGAACATTGAGAGACAGAATAACAACCAAAAAATCCAGAAAAACGCATGTCAAAAATGTTATAAATTAATTTGCATTTTAATGAGGGAAATAAGTATTTGACCCACTCTTAAAGGGAGTGCTTCTAATCTCAGCTTGTTACCTGTATAAAAGACACCTGTCCACAGAAGCAATCAATCAATCAGATTACAAACTCTCCACCATGGCCAAGACCAAAGAGCTCTCCAAACAAGGCTGGAATGGGCTACAAGACCATCACCAAGCAGCTTGGTGAAAAGGTGACAAAAGTTGGTGCGATTATTCGCAAATGGAAGAAACACAAAAGAACTGTCAATCTCCCTCGGCCTGGGGCTCCATGCAAGATCTCACCTCGTGGAGTTGCAATGATCATGAGAACGGTGAGGAATCAGCTCAGAACTCCACGGGAGGATCTTGTCAATGATGTCAAGGCAGCTGGGACCATAGTCACCAAGAAAACAATTGGTAACACATTACGCCGTGAAGGACTGAAATCCTGCAGCGCCCGCAAGGTCCCCCTGCTCAAGAAAGCACATATACATGCCCGTCTGAAGTTTGTCAATGAACATCTGAATGATTCAGAGGACAACTGGGTGAAAGTGTTGTGGTCAGATGAGACCAAAATGGAGCTCTTTGGCATCAACTCAACTCGCCCTGTTTGGAGGAGGAGGAATGCTGCCTATGACCCCAAGAACACCATCCCCACCGTCAAACATGGAGGTGGAAGCATTATGATTTGGGGGTGTTTTTCTGCTAAGGGGACAGGACAACTTCACCGCATCGAAGGGACGATGGACGGGGCCATGTACCGTCAAATCTTGGGTGAGAACCTCCTTCCCTCAGCCAGGGCATTGAAAATGGGTCGTGGATGGGTATTCCAGCATGACAATGACCCAAAACACACGGCCAAGGCAACAAAGGAGTGGCTCAAGAAGAAGCACATTAAGGTCCTGGAGTGGCCTAGCCAGTCTCCAGATCTTAATCCCATAGAAAATCTGTGGAGGGAGCTGAAGGTTCGAGTTGCCAAACGTCAGCCTTGAAACCTTAATGACTTGGAGAAGATCTGCAAAGAGGAGTGGGACAAAATCCCTCCTGAGATGTGTGCAAAACTGGTGGCCAACTACAAGAAACGTCTGACCTCTGTGATTGCCAACAAGGGTTTTGCCACCAAGTACTAAGTCATGTTTTGCAGAGGGGTCAAATACTTATTTCCCTCATTAAAATGCAAATCAGTTGATAACATTTTTGACATGCGTTTTTCTGGAATTTTTTGTTATTATTCTGTCTCTCACTGTTCACATAAACCTACCATTAAAATTATAGACTGATCATTTCTTTGTCAGTGGGCAAACGTACAAAATCAGCAGGGGATCAAATACTTTTTCCCCTCACTCTACCGTGGAGAGGTCAACCGGCTATTGGCCTGGTGCAGTCACAATAACCTGGAACTCAACACAGACAAAACCGTGGAAATGGTGGTTGACTTCAGAAAATTCCCCCCCACCATTTCTCCACCTCGGGATTTATGGCTCAGCTGTTAGCATGGCTGAATCAATCAAATTCCTGGGGACTATTGTCTCCCATAACCTCAAGTGGGAGAACAACATCCCAGCGGTCACCAAGAAGGCACACCAGTGGATGTACTACTTGCGGTTTTCCGCATCAATCGTTGAGTCCAACCTCACCTCCTCATCACCGTCTGGTTTGGGTCTGTGTCTGCCTGCTGCTAGGGCAAACTGCAACACATTGTCCGGTCTGCAGAGAGGGTCATTGGCTGCCACCTGCCCTCCATCGAGGTCATGCATGACTCCAAAGCAAGGAAGTGTGCAGGAAAGATCATCTCCGTCCACTCCTACCCCGGTCACACCCTCCACCATGCGGTTCATGTCACCCATGACCAAAACCTCCCACCACCTGAACAGTTTCTTCCCCCGGGCTGTGGCCCTCACCAACTGACCATCTGGCCCATAGAGACTAAAGGACTATGCACTCTATCCTGCACACCGCATCAAGGCATCTCTGAACTGTACACTAAATAACTGCACTAAACTGCATTGAACTCTGTCCATCTCTCTGCATTTAGATATATTCATACTGATACTGTAAATTTGTACATCCACTGTATATCAACCGTATACAAACGGTACAATTGTACATCTGCTCATTCTCTTATAGCTCTATGCTCACTCTACCTAGTTGTTTATAATGTATGTCAACTTTGTTAATCACCAAGCATCATTTCAACAAGTACAGTTCTGAGTATGTACACTATCAGTTTTAGAACACCTACTCATTCAAGTGTTTTTCTTATTTTTTCTGTGTTTTACATTGTAGAATAATAGTGAAGACATCAAAACTATGAAATAACACATATGGAATCATGTAGTAATCAAAAAAGCATTTAAACAAATCAAAATATATTTTATATTTGAGATTCTTCAAATAGCCACCCTTTGCCTTGATGACATGCTTTTCCTTCACTCTGCAGTCCGACTCATCCCAAACCATCTCAATTTGGTTGAGGTCAGGGGATTGTGGAGGCCAGGTCATCTGAAATAAGGTATTTATTTATAGTATTTTTTTTAATAAATGTGCAAAACTTTAATAAAAACCTGTTTTCTCTTCGTCATTTTGGGGAATTTTATGTAGATTGATGAGGATACATTTTTTAAAATCCATTTTAGAATAAGGCTGTAAAGTAACAAAATGTGGAAAAAGTCAAGTGATCTGAATACTTTCCGAATGCACTGTATATCCTACTACCAGTCACTATTTTATGTATATGCCCACCTCAACCACTCCAGTACCCCTGCACATTGAATAAGATACTGACACTGACCTGTATATACTGTACAACCACTCCAGTACCCCTGCACATTGAATAAGGTACTGACACTGACCTGTATATACTGTACAACCACTCCAGTACCCCTGCACATTGAATAATGTACTGACACTGACATGTATATACTTGCATTCTCGTGTTTCTTTAACCCACATCGCAGATATTCTGTGGTTTTTATTCAGGTATACACTACGTTTCAAAAGTTTGGGGACGCTTAGAAATATCCATGTTTTTGAAAGAAAAGCACATTTTCTGTCAATTAAAATAACATCAAATTGATCAGAAATACAGTGTAGACATTGTTAATGTTATAAATGACTATTGTAGCTGGAAACAGCTGATGGAATATCTACATAGGCTTACAGAGGCCCATTATCAGCAACCATCACTCTTGTGTTCCAATGCCATGTTGTGTTAGCTAACCCAAGTTTATCATTGTAAAGGGTTATTGATCATTAGAAAACTCTTTTGCAATTATGTTAGCACAGCTGAAAACTGTTTTCTGATTAAAGCAGCAATAAAACTGTCCTTCTTTATACTAGTTGAGTATCTGGAGCATCAGCATTTGTGGGTTCGATTACAGGCTCAAAATGGCCAGAAACAAAGAACTTTCTTCTGAAACCCATCAGCCTATTCTTGTTCTGAGAAATGAAGGCTATTCTATGCGAGAAATTGCCAAGAAACTGAAGATCTCGTACAACGTTGCGTACTACTCCCTTCACAGAATAGCACAAAATGGCTCTAACCAGAATAGAAAGAGGAGTGGGAGGCCCCGGTGCACAACTGAGCAAGAGGACAAGTACATTTGTGTCTAGTTTGAGAAACAGACATCTCACAAGTGCCTCAACTGGCAGCTTCATTAAATAGTACCCGCAAAACACCAGTCTCTACGTCAACAGTGAAGAGGCGACTCCGGGATGCTGGCCAGTTTGCGCTGTTCTGTGAAGGGAGTAGAATATGTAGATATTCCATAAAAAATCTGCCGTTTCCAGCTACAATAGTCTTTTACAACAATAACAATGTCTATACTGTATTTCTGATCAATTTGATGTTATTTTAATGGACCAAAAAATGTGCTTTTCTTTCAAAAACAAGGACATTTCTAAGTGACCCCAAACTTTTGAACAGTAGTGTATATTTTGTATTCTATTTTCTTTTATTATCTATATTATTATTATTACTCAAGGTAAGAATTTAACTGTACTGTTTTACACATGTATGCTGTGCACATGGCAAATAAACTTGGAAACTTGAATACAAAAAAATTGTTTGTCTAATATTAGAAACTAATGGACTCAAGTTCTTGTTGTTTCCTCTCTGGTGCTCTCTCAACCATAAATGTATTTGTTGTGTTTGTGTATGTACATGACCTCAGCATAATGTCCGTTATGTAAGTGCAGTTCAAAAACAATTTCATAACCACCACAAGTACCTGTGGAGGCATCTGCCATAGCGCTGAATGGAAATCCCTGTACAGTGTGGAAATGGTGAAAATCCTGCTGCCCCCCAATGCAAGCAAACTTTTAGCGACGTCAACCAAGCACTATGTACTCTGTGTACGCACTCACTTTAACATCATGCGTCAAGTGATGATGGCAAAAAAAAGCTCACCTCTGACATAGTAGGAGCTCATTGTTCCTTCTTGGACACAGGGCTTTGATTAGATCTTAACCTAAAGGCACAGTGACAGATGTGAACACAGAAGCAGGGACATGATGAATAAGAAGACAGGTAGACGGAAGCAGACAGGCCTCCACACCATGAAAAATCAATCCCCCTCTTCTCTTCGCACCGAAATCTCGAAAGAATACCTGATAGATAGCTACACCGCTTGATAGATACGTCTAACCTTTTGGCGATGTACCGTCTCAAAGTAATGGGCCTCAAATTAAAACCTACATCTGAAGATAGCTCTAAGGTAGCAGTTACTATGCTTGTTAAATATTTCAGCATCTGCTGTCTTCGTTTCCTATCACTGTTAAACAAAGTCTCCTGGCCTGTAATCTTTCATGAAAGTTCTCTCCCTGCTTTCCTTATTTTCTGACACTTCTTCCCAATATCTCCTTCTTCCCAATATCTCTAATTCTCCTTGTCTGCTGTAGGCTACAATGCACCTCTGTTTCTTCTGGGATAACGCTTCTCGAAGTTTAATGGTTTGTGGATGTTAGGATTTTTTTTTATTACTACTTCTCCCCCCTAACTGTGTTTATTTTTAGTAAAAGCACTCTATCTTGCAAAGGGGCTATACTAACTCAATAAGAGTTTGGGCAAAAGGAGGGAACATTTGCATACATTTGCATGTCATTAGCACATCAAACCTTCTGACTTGAAAGGGATGCCTTGATTATAAACACCACAAAATTATGTCTCCTTCCTCTCTCTCTCTTTCTCTCTCTCTCTCTCTCTCTTCTGCCTATCCCTTGCTCTCTCTCTCTCTTCCTACTTATTTCTTTCCCTCCCTCTCTCTTTCTTATATCATCACTGTATGTGCATAAATGTATGGGGTTTTCTGCATGTCTGAGTGAGACTATATGAATAAAGACTGCTGCTTAATGTTATTCCTTAACATCTAATAAACCTTTCTCCATTGCTATGACGACCTCTCTTCCGTCCTCCTGATGACAGCAGTGGGGTTGACAGCCTAGAAGGTAATTGAGAGATAACTGCTAGTTGTCAGAGGAAGGTTCAACTAGACAACCATCAGCACAGTTCTCATGTTGAAGAATGTCTCTAAAGCGAAACGGATGGATACAGATACAATGCCTGTTCAAGCATGAGACTACGCTACATCTAAGTGAAGGATGAATGTAATGCAACACGTGAAGTGGGTGTGAGTAGGTGTGAGCATGCATACACCTTTCTCTCTCCTTGTGTTTGTAGCCTACTTAACAAGCAACAACTAGCTTTCCAATGAGTGCAGATAAGGAAGGTCGTTCAAAGGCGCAGAATAATTCCTTTAGTGAGCCTCATGGCCAAAGGACCTAATATTCTGAATCACCTCAGCTATGTGTGTTAATTGGAAATTCCCTGCTATTTATCAAACCCAGCACGTTAACACACTTGCACAATTATCTTGTTGAATCATATTAATTAGAAAGAACAATGACGTCAACACTAATCAATTGAAACTTCAAGAGGTGGGGAAATTGCATTCTGACTGAACTCTCGCCTTGAGCAGGAAACAGGCCTGAAATAACACAGTGATCTTAATCTCAGGCTAATCAGGTAGAATGATTAGTGGATTTGTTGGGGAGGGTCATGATAATTTCACGCCCACACATTCCCCACCGGTTATTAGAAAAAGGCTCTCTGTCTGTAGTTTGCCTGTACTGCTTGTTGTCCATATTAAGTACAGTATATACTGTACACACAAATGCATATCCAGTGGCAAGCACACATACTGTAGTTAGGTAGAGTGGGAGCTTAGTCACTGTTCTGGTAAGAGGACAACATCATCTTGGTTGTTGCTCTGAACAGAGGGGTTTCAATTACTGCAATGAAGACCTTTTTCTATAGTAAAAAAAGTCTGTGCAGAGAATGGGCCTCAGCGGATGTGTTTAAGGGATAGTTTGCGGTTTTGGCAATGAGGCCCTTTATCTACTTCCCCAGAGTTTCTTTTTTTTTTTATTACCAATGCTTATTTGAATTTAAAGGGATATTTATGGATTTTGGCAATGTCAGAGAAACTCGTGGATACCATTTTTATGTCTCTGCGTCCATGTATGACGGAAGTTAGTGGTAGTTTCGTACCCAATGCTAACTTGTGTTAGCGCAAAGACTATAGACTTCCAGTCATTACGCTAACACTAGTTAGCAATTGTGCTAACACTAGTTACAGTAGCAACTTCCTTCAAACTGCACACAGAAATATAAAAGTGTTATCCACAAGTTCATCTAATTCTGACTCATTGCCAAAATCCCGAACTATCCCTTTAAACTCAAATAAGCACTGGTAATAAAAAATAAATGAAAAATAGGTATGACTCCTTACACTTGAGTGTGTTGATCTAACCTTGTACAGAGGGCTGATTACAATTGGCAAGTGAACATCAGGTCTTTAATTACCAGTAATTGCATTTGCTTTAATCAGAGTGTCTCTGATATACAAGACTATGAGCATGTGCTCTGCAAACATTACCATACTTAAATCAAAATGCAGATAAAGCTGATTCTACCCTCCCTCTCCTCTGTCTATTCCCATCCCGGTCGTCTCTCCCTCTCCCGTTTTGCTGGCATACTGGATGTACTTAATCACGTCTGTGAGGGTTCATTTACAGACACTCTCTGTCTAGCTACAATATTTGGACTCTTATCCTAATTTTCTCCAACCTTGAAAACATGCATCTGCATCAGAAGTGCTCATTACTCAGAGAGGGCTCAGGCGAGCCCCCACTGATACACAATCAATTTCACGCTCCGATGGCATTAAGAACAGACAAGAAAAAGAGGGGAGATATTTCTTTTTTTTTTACTGAAGCAGATGGGTTTTTCATGCAGCCGGGATACAGACAGGGAGCAGAATGGATCTGCTGTTTGTTTACCATTCATGGCGCACACACACACACACACACACACACACACACACACACACACACACACACACACACACACACACACACACACACACACACACACACACACACACACACACACACCACACACACACACACACACACACACACACATCCCCAAGGCTTACCCATCAAGGCGGACTATATGGAATAACAGGGACTCAAAAAACAATACAATACAAACAATCCTGCAGCAAGAGGAAATGTGAATTATTATAATTAATGGACATTTTTGTTGGGGTTGATACATTTCAATTTTGAAATTTCTAAGAGGAAATTACAAACTTCAGAAGCCTTTTTAAACCTCAAATAGGTTATCAAATTAAGATTCTATATCTGTGTGTTTTCCTTCCCTCCCTCTTCGCCCTGATCTTTGGTGGAGTGTCAAAAAAAACTGTTTTCTGGAACAGCAGTTTGCTCCAGGAGTTACTCTGCTTGTTATCTAACTCAATTGTCAATTGAGATGATGAGTGCTGTCAGACATGACTGAAAGGAGCCCAAACTTTCTCAGAAAACAGTATATCATTATCTGATAGAGAATGCAGTTTCTTTTTGCCAGAGGCTGCACAACACTGATTGTCCTCATAGGACCTCCTCAGGGCATAGGACTTGTCCTTTGGAGTGAAACCGTTACAATGAACCAAGTCATTGACTTAAATGAAGCTAAGGCTTCACATGCCTAGTTCTGGGAAATCATTTTCTCAGCCCTTTTATCATGGACACAGACTCCTCGACACCACTACCGTTCCAGTTCCCCACATCAGTCTAAAATAAAACGTAAGAACTCAAAGTAGTTGTAGGCCTAGTTACTTTGTGTAAGCCCAAGACACCAGAGTCCTGCCCATACTGCTATCCCTCAGTGCAACTGATCAATGAATAACAAATGGCTTGATGAGGCAATAGAAAAGACAGCCATCTGTTTAGATTTTCTCTACGTTGATCTTAGCCTGGTCCCAGATCTGTTTGTGCTTTTGCCTACTCCATTGTCATTGACAGGGAAAAGAAACATACTGGCACCAAGGCTACTAAATTCTTGCTCAGCGTACTGGATAGTTTGTAATACTGCAGACAGACTGTCTGCGTCAAGTGTGTGTCTGTGTGAGCATGTGTGTGTGTGTGTAAGCGAGTGTGTGTGTAATCGAGTGTGTGTGTAATCGTGTGTGTGTGTAAGTGTGTGTGTAAGTATGTGTGTGTGAGAGAAAGATAAGCCAGAAGGCATGAACATGTAAAGTTCTCTCCAGTAAGCTTAGGTTTTGTAACATGTTTGCAATGTATGTTGGAAACAATATTTAATTGCACCAAAATTATGCTGAAGTTTGATAATTCATTTCAGATAAGACCTATTTTCTACCAGGGAGAAGCAAACAGCCCCAACTGCATGGCGTCTCAGCCTCAGTAATATTGGCAGGGGCTTTGCAGGGATCTCAGCTCTCGTTTCCAACCTGCACTGCCGCACAGTGACAGATGGGATTGCCTTTTTCCGTTCCACGGCAGCAAGGAAGGCTTAACGTCTCCTTGTTACTAACTAGACGGAGGCCCTTACAGTCGGTTGACGCTGAAAAAGAAATCGAATTCCCGCCCCAAAGATATAATAAATAAACATGGTTGTGTGTTCAAGCCCTGGGTCTCTCTTATCTTAGACCAAGCTTGGCATGGCTGACACACAATTAGGGACTGATTGTTATTCAAGTATCCACTAGGGGGGAGAAGAGAGAGAGGAGAGAGAGAGAGGAGAGAGAGCGAGAGAGAGCGAGAGAGAGAGAGCGAGAGAGAGAGAGAGAGAGAGAGAGAGAGAGAGAGAGAGAGAGAGAGAGAGAGAGAGAGAGAGAGAGAGAGAGAGAGAGAGAGGCCACCCACAAAACAAAGCAATACTTTTTCGTTGAAATTCGTTACAAAATAAAAATACAAGTTGCATTACTTGACTCAGAGAGAGTGCATCCCCTCCGGTTAACAAACAACATCATTGTTCACTAAAGCTGTCATTACAGTCAATAACTGTAATTTCGATGTGAACCCAAACCTCTCCCTGAGCATTTTCAACTGAAACTGTTCAACATGAGCTGTGTCTAGCTAGCAAGTGTGTTGCTAGCTTTGTTAGCTCATTGCTAGCTAGATAGCTATCTAGCTTGATCAAACAGAGCTGGCAATTGCATTTTGTCTAAACCAATCCTTACACAATAACGAAACGGTTGGATACACAAATAATAATTTGTGAAATCACTATGTAATGCAGTAGATGACATGGGGTGAGTTTAAAATTCTCAAACCATATGACAGAAGCAGCTTTAATTTGATTGGCTGTTGCATGCCATTTTAATCATGTTTGAGTTGCTATACGTAACAGCAAAGTTGCTTGAGATGATGTTACTCGCAACCTGCAACTGCAACTAAAAATGCATGACAGTTGCTTTGTGTAACCCCAGCCTAACAGTAGTAAATGGTGGTTTGATAAACTGGATTAATAGTTTGGGATGCGGTTTTCAGCTACTTTGAGACTTAGGGAAAGGGAGTTAGTTGATTGTTAATTTATGATTCTATGGAAAATTGTTGAGTAGAGGATTGTGGCTTATGGTAGAGAAATTAATATCTGTTGGACATTCCTGCAGTCAGCATGCCAATTGCACGTTCCCGCAAAACTTGAGACATCTGTGGCATTGTGTTGTGTGACAAACTGTCTAATTTTAGAGTGGCCTTTTATTGTCCGCAGCAAAGGAGAAATACTCACTAACAGGAATGTAAACAAATTTGTGTACAACATTTTAGAGAAATATGCTTTTTGTGTGTATGGAAGATTTATGGTATCTTTAATTTCAGCTCATGAAACATGGGACCAACACTTTACATGTTGAGTTTATATTTTAGTCAGTGTACATTCTCATTCTTCCATTTCAGATGCACTGCAGTGTTCTATCCCTGACCCTCTCAGGCTGCTGAGGCTATTGCCTAGGGATTGTTCAATGATATACCCTTACACATGCAGTTAGAATAGGCCTCATTAACAATGTTGAGTGATGAAACTGAATGGTAATAATATTACTTCATTGACTGGCCTTTGACTGGAAACCATGATGATAGGCCTGATTGTTGAGAGTGCTTTCATTTCAAAGGTAAATAACAACCAATAATTGTATCATTTTTTCCCAACAATCAAATCAGCCCTCTCTCACTTAATGTTATAGAAATCATCCACACTCAGTATCTGGAATCACTGTATAATATACAACACAGTCACAGTGACTCCATTTTCTTTTTGATGCAAGGGATGTTTTATGTATTTAGGACCAAGGGACATTCCCATCCCATAAACTTAACAGGAATAACAAAGACAATCAAATTAAATAAAATTGTGTTATTGCGGGTGTAGCGAAATGCTTGTAATATATATTATTTTCTTTTTTTAATAGAATACAGTGTATACATATGAAATGACTAAAGCAGTATGTAAACATTATATCAACATTATTAAAGTGACTCGTGTTCCATTATTAAAGTGGCCAGTGATTCCAAGTCGTTGTATATAGGACAGCAGCCTCTAAGATGCAGGGCTGCGTAACCGGGTGGAAACCGGCTAGTGATGGCTATTTAACAGTCTGATGGACTTAAGATAAAAGTTGTTTTTCATTCTCTCGGCCCCAGCTTTGATGCACCTGTGTTGACCTCGCCTTTTGGATGATGGCGGTGTGAACAGGCCGTGGCTCGGTTGATTGATGTCCTTGATGAACCTTTTGGCCTTCCTGTGACATCGGGTGCTGTAGGTGTCCTGGAGGGCAGGTAGTTTGCCCCCGGTGATGCGTTGGGCAGACCGCACTATCAGGGTGCTTTAGGAGGAACCTAACCCTTGATGTGGAACTCTCCAACTCCCATCTGGTGCTAAGAATACATATTTTCAAGCCTTTACTGTTTGCTTGTATCAATGTGTTCAAGGTCCAGCAGCCTGCACTGCAACCTCCGAAAGTCTCCTGCAGTCCTTTCAGACTGTGCTGCCATGGCAACAGGTGGCAACGAAGAACAACCACCACCTGATTGGTCTTGAAAATACACCTAAAGTTATAGTACTCCGACTTGGTTTACTAACAGGAGGCACTGTTTTGATGCCAGTGCACCTCCATCTTGACACTCCCCCGACCGTTTTATTGGGCAGGTCCAATGGTGAGAAATGTCTCAGTCCCTGGAGCAAAAACGTTGTGCTATCCAGGAGCACGAGTACAGGACATCAATAATCGGCTCCCAAACATTTTAAACCAGCATCAGGAAATATTGTATATCATAGTTCATGTGGGATTCAATTACATTATGAAGGGCAGCTCAGAACAGCTGAAGATGGATTTTAAAGAACTGATTGGGTCGCTGCTTGACAACAACAAACTCCCCATAATATCTGGCCCTTTGCCCTCCCTAAATCGTGGCATTGAATGTTTTAGAAGACTTTTAGCCCTCCATAACTGGCAACGAAACTGGCTCTGTGGGTGTAACATTTATTGACAATTTTGATGCCTTCTGGAAACAAAGCTCATTTTATAAGGAGGATGGGATCCACCCAAATAATTTGGGTTCCTGGAATCCCTTCACAGCATTATAAGGCTGCGTTGAGACAATGACTTATCAATGACCCAAGCCCAGCTCAGTTAATCCCAACCATTGTGTCTCTGAGTTGTCATAATGCTTCAGCAAATGTACATTATCCCAGGGGCGTTGGAAGACACAATGTAAGTAACCTAATTTATGTCCCTCTAACTGCCCTGAATGTCTCTGCTGATCCCACTGCTATTGTATACAGTAATCATGTGCCTATGAACCAGAGTGATGCTGTAGGCACTGAGGCGGTGTGCCCTAATAGAAAGTCCACTGTGTGCAACTCACCCTGACCTAACATAAATAGCATGAGCATGTCCACTTCTGCTAAGCTTCCCAGTAAAGCAATGAAAATAATCAAGCATCCCAGAGAAGTGCAAAAAATAGCTCATGTTAACGTATGTGGCCTAAGAAACAAGGTTCATGGAGTCAATAACTTGCTAGAAACCCACTTAGATAAGTACAGTGGTGGCAATACATGGTTATAACATCTACAGAAAATACAGAAATGACAATGGGGGTGGTGTTGCGGTCTATAATAAGAACCACATTCTTGTAAAGCTTAGAGAGGATCTCATGTTAAATACTGTTGAAGTAATATTGCTACAGGTTCATCTGCCTAACCTAAAGCCCATTATTGTGGGAAGCTGCTATAGACCATCAAGTGTTAACAGTCAGTATCTTGATAATATGTGTGAAATGCTTGATATTGTATGTGATATCAACAGAAAGGTATATTTTCTGGGTGATTTCAGTATTGAATGGCTTTCATTAAGCTGCCCACTCAAGGAAAATATTCAAACTGTAGCCAGTGCCTGCAACCTGGTTCAGGTTATCAGTCAACCTACCAGGGTAGTTACAAACAGCACAGGAATGAAATGATCAACATGTATTGATCACATAGCTACAAATGTTGCAGAAATTTTGCTTTAAAGCAGTGTCCAAATCCATCGGATGTAGTGATCACAATATAGTAACCATATCTAGGAAAACCAAGGTTCCAAAGGCTGGGCCTAGTAGAGTGTATAAGAGATCATACAATACGTTTTGTAGTGATTCTTATGTTGATAATGTAAAGAATATTTGCTGGTCTGTGGTGTGTAATGAGGAGCAACCAGATGCTGCACTGGACACATTTATGAAGTTGCTTATTCCAGTTATTAACAAGCATGCACCCATTAAGGAAATAACTGTAAAAATTGTTAAATCCTTTTGGATTGATGAGGGATGAGGCAAAAGGTATGGCAAATAAGTCTGGCAGCACAACCGATTGGCAAACATACAGAAAATTGAGAAATCATGTGACTAAACTGCAAAAAAAATAAAATAAACTATACTATGAAACAAAGATAAATTATATAAAGAATGACAGTAAAAAGTTTTGGAGCTCCTTAAATACATTTTGGGGCAAAAAGGCAAACTCAGCTCATTGAATCAGATGGTACATTCATCACAAAACCCACTGATATTGCCAACTACTTCAATACTTTTTTCATTGGCAAAATTTGCAAAGGCATGAAATGCCAGTAACAAACGGTGATACTACACATCCAAGTATATCTGACCAAGTTATGAAAAACAAGCATTTTAATTTTGAATTCCGTAAAGTGAGTGTGGAAGAGGATTTTTTTTTTTTGGGGGGGGGGTCTATCAACAATGACAATCCACCGGGGTCTGACAAATTGGATGGAAAATTATGAGGATTATAGCAGACAATATTGCCATTCCTATTTGCCATATCTTCAATTTAAGCCTACTAGATAGTGTGTGCCCTCAAGCCTTCAGGGAAGCAAAAGTCATTACGCTACCTAAGAATAGTAAAGCCCCCTTTACTGGCTCAAACAGCCAACCAATCAGCCTGTTACCAACCCTTAGTACATTTTCTGAAAAAATTTGTGTTTGACCAGATAGAATGCTATTTTACAGTAAACAAATTGACAACAGACTTTCAGCACGATAATAGGGAAGGAGATTCAATAAGCTCACTTACACAAATGACTGGTGAAATTTAGGATAAAAAGATTGTGGAGGTTATTTTGTTAGAATTCAGTGTGGCTTTTGACATTATCAGTCATAGTCTGCTGCTGGAAAAAAATGTATATCTTATGGCTTTACACCCCCTGCTATATTGTGGATAAAGAGTTAGTGTACCTCAGAGGGTGTTCTTTCATGGAACCCTTTCCAACATAATCCAGGTAGAATCAGGAATTCCTCAGGGCAGCTGTATTGGCCCCTTACTTTTTTCAATCTTCACTAATGACATACTTCTGGCTTTTAAGTAAAGTGTGTCTATGTATGCGGATGACTCAACAATATCCACGTCAGCTACTACAGCGACCGAAATTAATGCAACACATAACAAAGAGTTGCAGTTAATTTCAGCATGGGTGGCAAGGAATAAGTTAGTCCTAAATATTTCAAAAAGTAAAAGCATTGTATTTGGGACAAACCATTCACTAAACCCTAAACCTCAACTAAATCTTGTAATAAATATTGTGGAAATTGAGCAAGCTGTCATGGTCAAAACATATAAAACAGATACATAAAAACATTTTCCTTAAAGTATATATTTATTTAAGTTATAATATTACTGTCCCCAAACTTAAATAGATGTAATTTTGTCCTTGAAATATTTCATTGAAATAATGTAGAATTCCATTCACTTCTATGCAGGACTGATTCTTCTGGGGAGTGCCAATATGCCTGACAGGTGGCTTCAAAACCTCCCATTACATAGCACCAGCAATCCTGGGTTTATATACATCATTGGGCCATACCTGAGGTGAGTTTTGACCCGAGTCAAATAACCATAAAGTAGCACTGTCTAAAACCCAGAAAATCCACCACTCTCTGAGATTCCCTTTGATGTGTGTGTGACTGTGTGTGTGTAGTACTCTTGGCAGCATTACTTCTATGTGTGACATACTTTCAGAGAATTTCCATGGCTGGCACAGTAACAACTCCTCAGCATTAAAACATCAGGCCTTCGGTGACCTGGTCCCTTCACAGCAGGTGACATAACAGAAGTCTTTGAACAGCCAGCCGACTGGAAGTCCTCAGGTTATGATTTGGAAGGAGTTTGTTCTGGGACGTAATTAGAGAGGCCCAGTGTTTTAAAAGGCTAAGTGCCTCCGAGTAGTAGTCAAATAAGTACAACGACTTAAACTACTTCACCAATTACAATTCAAACGTTGACCATGGTCTCTTAATTTCTTGGCTCATCAATTAAGAATATTAACTTATTCATTCCTCTATGCCATTGTAACTTGGGGTCGGTAACTTGTGAAGAACCTGTTCCAATGATCACTTGCACTCAGAAATGTCTTTGCTGAAATGCACAGGAGGTCTTAGATTTTAAGCTTTGAATAACAAGTGTTGCACACGATTGTAGTTGTTTTCTCTGAGACCACCCTTTGGGGACAAACTTCTGTAAAAATGCCTCTTTAAATCTGACAGAAAAGGGACTCTATGCACCACAGCTGGTCAACTAATAGTTACCATCAAACTCACCACCTCACAGACATGGTCCCAGATACTGTTTCTTGGAAAAATAATGTGGAACACTTATCAGTCTATAACAGTAGACTCTCTCAATCTACCCTCTCTAATGCCTCATTCACACACACACAGTCGCCGCACCTGCAGTGTTTGTGTGGACCACTCAGCGTCTCGATGACAAAACATTCTCCATCGTTCAAGCAGTAGGCCAGGTCCTTCTCGTGACATTGCTTGAAATGCTCTGAGACCAATGGAGGAATGGTGGGTGATGCTGCAGGGAAAATAGAGAGATGACAGAAAAGGGAGACAGAGAAAGAGAGAGAGAAAAAGAAAGAGATAATGTTAGTAAAAACAACAAGGAACACACTTCATCAGTTTAAATTCACACGATAAGACATGTGTTTCCTATCCAAGACAGAGTCGTAAACGACCATGCACACCGCGTGTCACAAATGCAACACATAGGGCTCAACAAGGTACTCCAAGAATTGAAATTAAGAAAAAACGAACAAATCCTCCCAACAAATTCCCCAGAAATGCCCAATAACGCCAAGCCCCGCTCTGCTGCAGAAGGAGTGGCCATGTGAATGTTTTCCTATTTGTCTCCTCTACAGGTTTCAGTAGAAGTGAAAGTGAACGTGCTGTAATACACTATATGTAAAGTTAATACAAAGCCCAGAGTGTTTGCCCAGCTCCTGGTACATCACTGAGAGAAGATGAATGAGGAATGCTGATAATCTGACCTGCTGTGAATGTCTGCAGTGTTTGGAACTTGACTCCTCTCAATTATCAATAACACCAAGCCTGATGTACACAGAGCTTATGCTGTGGGGAGAATATCAACTTTGCCTAAGTGATGACAGTTCTATTAAAAAGCTAGGCCATGCCTCAATGGTCCTTCATATATCGGGAGTTAGCCTAGCTAAACTGGAGTTGAGTCGTGCTGTTGTGTTTTTCATTTTACGTATGCTGTTTATTATACAGTGACAGTACACATTAATCAACATTTCAGCTTACAAGTCCATGTAAATGCATTGGAGTTACGTAGCTAAGGAACTAATTTACATCTTTAGTCCTGCAAAGAGTTGTAAGTTAGCAGACCTAAGTTCAAATAGTATTTGTTTTCTTTCAATTACTTTCATTACACTTGATTGAGCTTGTGTGGTGCAATATAACCAATCAATTATAACCTAAAGTGCAAATCCCACCCATATTTAGACTTTAGACAGTATTTGAAACAAAACACCTCCTGAGGATTTAGTTCATCACACCTGGGCCTGTATCCACAAAGCGTCTCATAGTAGAAAATGGATCATAAGTGCTGAGAATAGAGACATTTTACTCCTACTCTTATGGGTAAAAATAAAAGCTTTGCATGAAGCCTCTTTAGTCATAAGAATCCCACCTAGTCTACAGACATTTACGACACCTCATGAGCTGTCCTAATCAGTTAAGTGTTACCAGCAGGTGTCTTGATAGTAGAACATTGCAGCAAGTCAGTGGTTTCAGTGCCACATGCAATTGCTTTAAAGTTGTTTCTATATGATCATATTTCTACACTGAACAAAACTATAAATGCAACATGTAAAGTGTTGATCCCATGTTTCATAAGCTGAAATAAAAGATCCCAGAAATGTCCCCAAAAGCGTATTTCTCTCAAATTGTGTTATTCTGTTAGTGAGCATTTCTCCTTTCCATCCACCTGACAGTTGTGGTATATCAAGAAGCTGATTAAACAGCATGATCATTGCACAGGTGCACTTTTTTTTCACAACCACGGAACATGTGTATGGGCGAGTGGTTTTAAGATGTCAACATTCTGAACAGAGCCCCATGGTGGTATGGGCAGGCATAAACTACGGACAACGAACATAATTCCATTTTATCCATGACAATTTGAATGCATAGAGATCCCGTGACGAGATCCTGAGGCCTATTGTCGTGCTATTCATCCGCTGTCATCACCTCATGTTTCAGCATGATAATCCTTGGCCCCATGTCGCAAGGATCTGTACACAATTTCTGGAAGCTAAAAATGTCCCAATTCTTCCATGGCCTGCATACTCACCAGACATGTCACCCATTGAGCAGGTTTGGGATGCTCTGGATTGACGTGTATGATAGCGTGTTCCAGTTCCCGACAATATTCAGCAACTTCGCACAAACATTGAAGGGACAACATTTCACAGGTTCAGTGCCTTAGACCTCTGCGCCACTCAGGATACTGACTGGTTTTCTGATCCACGCCCCTACATTTAAAAAAAAGCATCTGTGACCAACAGATGCATGTCTGTATTCCCAGTCATGTGAAATCCACAGATTAGGCCCCTATAAATGTATTTCATTTGACTGATTTCCTTATATGAACTATAACTCAGTTAAATCTTTGAAATTGTTGCATGTTGCGTTTTTGTTTTGTTCAGTGTATTTATGATCCATCCATAAATAATATAGACCTACATGCAACAGTAGCCAATCTCTTGTGCTTTTGACAATGATTTCATGTGAAGTCTATTTCCCATGATATGACTAAAAACGTATGATATGACTAAACTAGACTAGGCTAATAAATACATGTTTTTCTTTCGATTATTTAATTACCTACATCATGTTCTTTCAAGTTAACCATTTAGAGACCAACATCCCGTTGTTAAAAATATCTATATTGGGCATGCAACATTATCGGCAAGTGACTTGATGCCTACCGTGCTAAAGTGATGTAGAGTTGTTAAACGGGGGTGACGAGTGAGTGTGTTAATATAACGGTAATATTGTAAAAATTCCGCTTTTAACAACCATCAAAATTGGTTAAAAAAGCTTATGCATGCCAACATATTAGTTAAGAGTAGGCAAAGTGATCGTGTCAGGCGGAAATTATATCAAACGTTTTACCATTACAACGTTTGATGTACAGTCACATTCACTGTGGTTGTCAGAAGTGTGCCATGTCGAGTTTACAACTGGCAATGCCTCATTGTGATTGGTTATTCCCCATCATTTGCAACAATGTCAATTAGTGTCATCACTATATTTCCTTTGCGGTGCCTCAAACTGTCATGATTACCAGCTAAGATAAACTTTTATGAGTTGATTTTACTAATGGCTCAGAATTGTCTTATTCATCTCGGCAGTGTCTTATTAACATCATCCTAAAACCAGCTATGAGCTGGGAGTTTTTTGATGAGTTTCCGAGGGATCAGAAATACAATTAAGTCTAATTCTGCTGTTGTTCATAGAGGAAGGAGTAGAACGGAGTAGATTCAGAAAGGGCTGTCATTATCACTGAATAAAGCTCACAACGACAGCCAGCATGCACATAATGTCCATGTCCATTCTAATTTGTCCTTCTACAAGCAATGCTTTGGTGTCGCTCCAACGTCATCCCTACAGTATAATGTTCCCTGGGCCTTGCCTGAGAGTCCTTCCCATTGGCTCTGGTGATGATACACTTGGATTCCCTGGCGTAAAAAGATATTTAATTTGGGGTTAAGAGCACTTCCCTTGCTGTGCCAGACTTTGAGAGGCACTCTTACTGGAGATGTTCCCCTCTTTGACAACACACCCAGTGAAACGAGCCTCAGTTCCTCTGGATGATATTGTCTGTGCATGCAGAGAGTCTCTCAACCAGAGGTCCACATCGTCAAGTAGCCAACATCCACGAAGCACACTGGAGAGCCTCTATTGTTTTAAACAACCTAGACCTGATTTTAATGCTAGGCTTGTTGGCTATTCAGCATCACAAACTGCCCAAAGATGATGGCAGTACAACAGCTATTTTCTCTTTTTGTAAGGAATTATAGAGATGTCACAACTCTTCAAGAGAAAGTTGGGCATCCAAGGACAGATGACTTCATAAGGAGACAGCTGCCTGTCAATCTCAGAGGAACCCAGGCGACATCTGGACCAGTGTTTCCCAACTCCAGTACTCCAGTACCCCCAACAGTACACCTTTTTATTGAAACCCTGGACAAGCACACCTGATTCAACTTGTCAGCTAATCATCAAGCCCCCAATGAGGTGAATGAGGTGTGTTTGTTTAGGGCGACAATGAAAATGTGTACTGTTGGGGATACTGGAGGACCAGGGCTGGGAAACACTGATCTAGACTCATCTGAGGAGAGTCCCTCCCATCAGATCAATGCACCACTATTAGGTAATGGATAACACGGATAACATGGATAACACAGGTTTCCACTCTCGTCTCCTCTCGTCTCAATCCCCCCCACCCCACCCCTAGTGATAGGGTAAAAACCAAAACGTGCACATGGGGTGCAGGACCGAATTTGGGGAACCCTGCTGTATGGAACTGTGGTAATGATTAAGGCAGAGACACCCAGGGCTAAAACTATAGAGCTCCACTTCAGGGAGTTCCTCAGGGCATTCCAAATTGCAGAGATCGTTCTGTTTGGTCAGTATGTCAGCTCAGCGATTTGCGTGATTGGTTTGAGATGGGTGTAGTGTTTCACTGCTCACATAGAGAGGTGATGTTGTGATGGCAGGGTGTGAAGAACACTTTAGGACATTGTGATTTCTAAGTTGAGAAATAGACCTTATGCTCTCTGTCGCATCCTTCAGTCTCGGTTTGTCTTTCTCTGGGAGTGTGTTTGGGTTGTGCAAGGAAGCGTTGAATGAGGTTAAGGGATGAGATTCCCGTGGGCGCCGTGGTAATAGCGTCCTTCAAAAGTGACATTCCCCCGATGCATTGCCTGGGAGTCTGACTGATAGTGAAGGTCGCTGAGTATCGATCGTCCAAGGAACAGAGTATAACGACAACACAGAACGAAGTGGACCAAAAATGGGAAACAAGGGCTCCTGCAGTGAAATAGTTGTTATAGTAGGAATGCCCTGTACTGTCCTCTCAGTACTATATCTTTCTCTGTGACACGCTAGTCAGTAATGCATATGACAAGCATTCCATTTACGTTTTAGTCATTTAACAGACGCTCTTATCCAGAGCGACTTACAGGCGCAAATAGTGTTACGTGCCTTGCTCAAGGGCACAGCAACTGATTTGTTTCATCTAGTCTGCTAGGGGATTCAAACCAGCGACCTTTCAATTACTGACCCAATGTTCATAACCGCTAGGTTACCGCCCAACATCAGATGTTTCATTTTTAAAGCCTTGTTCATTTAAAAAAGGGGCGGGTTAGATGGAGGTCCCCTGAGGGAACAGGAACAACATGTAATAGTTCTGCTGTAGGCTGTTTCTTGTTTGGTTTAGTAACAGTAGAACTGGCTGTGGTCGAAACCCCTTTCATGGCCCATGAATCTCAGTGTAGCAAACATTTCATATCTCAAATTACACCATTAGCTGAATAGTAGTCTCAAGATAATGACTCAAATGTCCAAACTAATAATTAGCTTTTTCAAAATAAGGGGTCCAGTGCTCCCTCCAATGTTCTGTGGGATGTGTAGTAATCCGTTATACTTATATTGTACTATACTGTATGTTTCAAAAAATGAATTGTTGGTATTTCTTACTACGTTAATTGTTGGTAATTCTTCTATGTTAATTGTTGATACAGATTACCAAGATACCCATTTAATATGGAAAACTTCAAGTAAAATGTGGTTCTAATGAATGAGGACTGTAGCATCTATCAGCCCCATGACCAGTAGTCCACCCAGCTCACTTCAATTAAAAACTCAGGTGCTAATGTGCCTAATGACATCATGATATTGTACAGTTTTAGTTCAGATTGTAGCCTCTGTTCCACTGAGAATATTTGCCACTGACCTGTCCCACTCTGAGGTCATGCCAATCACTGATGTCACACAGAGGCAAACACTTAGGGATTCAGAACATTCCCAGCTTGCACTGGGGGGGGGGGGGGGGGGGGGGGGGGGGGACTTGTTTGTTTGTTTGTTATGTGCGTTTTGTCCTCGTCTTTCGCCCTCCATCCTTCCTGCTGTCATCCCTCATTCCACCATTCACTACCTGCTATCCTGTCCACCTCCCTCTAGCCTCCCATTCGGACTAAGGGTGTCAATGGCAATTTCTTAGTACAAAAGGAAGGGCATCTCTCATCCCCTCTCTCCTCAGGCTACACTGAGTACGTGGCCCACTCTCTCCAGATTGGCCCCCAGTCTATTTATGCAGCCAATGATGGACAAAAGAACAGCAATCTCCCTAGCACAATGGTTAGGTCTATAGGTACCGAGGTGTGTGTGTGTGTGTGTGTGTGTGTGTGTGTGTGTGTGTGTGTGTGTGTGTGTGTGTGACACTGGTCAGCGGAGTATGGGGAATTAGATTACACAGAGGCAGTGCAAAGCCATGACTGCTGCTGCATGGCATATTTTCTGTCTATAGCATGACGTGTCTGACCAGGAATGGCTGGTTCACGCTGCACAGTGGGACCCTGAACAAACTAATACATGGAAGGAAATATACATTCAAACACACCTCCATTTGCATTCACTGACTACACACCCCCACAGAGACACAGTCACATGCTTTCAGTGACATCTGGCAGGTAGGGATATTCTGACTGACTAATCTCTCTCTCTCTCTCTCTCTCTCTCTCTCCTCTCTCTCTCTCTCTCTCTCTCCTCTCTCTCTCTCTCTCTCTCTCTCTCTCTCTCTCTCTCTCTCTCTCTCTCTCTCTCTCTCTCTCTCTCTCTCTCTCTCTCTCTCTCTCTCTCTCTCTCTCTCTCTCTCAGCCTACTGACGATACATCCACCTGCACCGCCACAGTTAAATGTCCTTTAGATTTGTTCCATCCCTGTTCTCATCACCAGTCGACATTCATATACCAGGCCTTTCTCTGCAATATCACATGTCAACAGTGCATTAGGCCCAGCAGTCGTAAATATGCCAAGAGCTCTTTAATACCTCTATCTATATGCTGGCACCATGCACCTCTGGCCTCCTTTTATCTGGCAGATTAGTCACACCTGGCTCACGCCATCAGGCCAAGGATTATAAAGCGGAGGGACAACACTGTCCTTCCATCAGGCCAAGGATTATAAAGCGGAGGGACAACACTGTCCTTCCATCAGGCCAAGGATTAGAGAGGAGAGGGACAACACTGTCCTTCCATCAGGCCAAGGATTAGAGAGGAGAGGGACAACACTGTCCTTCCATCAGGCCAAGGATTAGAGAGGAGAGGGACAACACTGTCCTTCCATCACGCCAAGGATTAGAGAGGAGAGGGACAACACTGTCCTTCTATCAGGCCAAGGATTAGAGAGGAGAGGGACAACACTGTCCTTCCATCAGGCCAAGGATTAGAGAGGAGAGGGACAACACTGTCCTTCCATCAGGCCAAGGATTAGAGAGGAGAGGGACAACACTGTCCTTCTATCAGGCCAAGGATTAGAGAGGACAGGGACAACACTGTCCTTCCATCAGGCCAAGGATTAGAGAGGAGAGGGACAACACTGTCCTTCCATCAGGCCAAGGATTAGAGAGGAGAGGGACAACACTGTCCTTCTATCAGACCAAGGATTAGAGAGGAGAGGGACAACACTGTCCTTCTATCAGGCCAAGCATTAGAGAGGAGAGGGACAACACTGTCCTTCTATCAGGCCAAGGGTTAGAGAGGAGAGGGACAACACTGTCCTTCCATCAGGCCAAGGATTAGAGAGGACAGGGACAACACTGTCCTTCCATCAGACCAAGGATTAGAGAGGAGAGGGACAACACTGTCCTTCCATCAGGCCAAGGATTAGAGAGGAGAGGGACAACACTGTCCTTCCATCAGGCCAAGGATTAGAGAGGAGAGGGACAACACTGTCCTTCCATCAGGCCAAGGATTAGAGAGGAGAGGGACAACACTGTCCTTCTATCAGACCAAGGATTAGAGAGGAGAGGGACAACACTGCCCTTTTATCACCTGGCTGCCTCCCGTCTGACACGTTATAGGCCAATGATGCCTCTCCCAATGATGCTGGGCTAATGATGTTTATGTTTGTCCCAATGATGCTGGAATCGGTCTCAGAAACACTGTTTGGTTGTTCTGAAACAGTGGTCAGTTTGGGAGGGGTCAAACATTGTTAGGAAAGTTGTCTTCATGACGCAAGAGCATAGTTTGAGGGGCACACCAGACTTTTTTCATCCTGTTGGCTCTGGGATTCAAACTAGCAACCTTTCTGTTACCAGCCCAATTCTCTAACTGTCAGACTATCTGCTGCCCTAAATGCATTTTATAGTTCAGAACCTCTGCTACCACATGTAGTTTAACAACAGTATATAAGTCATCCATCTCCATTGTAGCAGTACTGTGATGTGTAATGTGTCCATTTCAGATGGTGTTACTCTGTTATTACATAACTCCAAAAATCTTGATAATGGCAACATGGGAGCTATTGACATTGTTGATGTTGACATTGCATTGGGGATATTGTTTAAACACGCATTCTACTGAGATTCTACAATCTAATGTTTTTATCAGCATAATAATTGCTTGAGGAAGTTGTGTCAGCAGTCTGCCTGTCAATGTTCCTCTTCAGTAGCTTTAACCTGAATCACTTAGATCTACAGTTGAAGGTTCAAGTGTTTTCACTGTATTCTACCCCACTATCGAATTACTGGACTCAGTATTTCAGACTGAAAGTCACCTTCCCCTGAGTGTTGGTGGAACTTACCTGTTTCTGATTGGCAAATGATCACCTGCTATGCATCTGGGTAATATTTAGTAGTAGCCTATACTGTAGTTGCACTTCAAACCCGGACAGACCTGGAGACCACTGTTTCAATCAGAAATATTTAAATGTGTGCATTAGCAATGGGATGAGGATAAAGAATGGAAATTTCAACCCATCAACTTTCCTCAACTGTCTTTTCAAAACAACAGAAACAAATCCAACAGACTCCGACTCAACCTCAATCCCTAATCAGTGTTCTCAGATATGAGACAGAAGTCTCCTGATGATACATGTGAACGTACCCTGCTGCATCAGGTCTAGTTGTACTCCCCTAGATTATACAAAACAGAGCAAGGGAGGGAAGATTACTGGCCAATTGGATCAATAAGAGGGTCTTTGAAGATTTACAGGAAATCTAATCATTGATCTGCAGGGGGAAAGTAAGTGTGCAGTTCAAAGCGAGTCTGGGAATAGCAGTGTTAGTCTCCATCAGTAATGCCATGGTAAATTGCATTATGTAAGACTAACTGTTTGTAACGATTCATTTCACATATTTTGTCGTCTAATGTTATGAAACCATTTATAAATAATTAAAGCCACAAACACAGGCAGGTAAACACTCACAAAGGGTGAACAAGAACATTCATGAAAATGGCATTAGTGTCAAGCCTTTGTGTAGATTTTATAGCAAGATCTATGACAGAGCTAACTTTGAACATCCGAGAGAATGAGGCAACCACCCCCTCCCTGGCTCCACTCTTCGCCCCTCTCTGGATTTCCTGATCGATTTGTCAGCTTCTGTTCTTTCCCCTGATATAACGAAACACAGTGTGACTTTGTTAATTAAGCTCTAGAGGAAGCTATTACTTCAGGGACAGGTTCAATTGTCCTCGCTCTGAAGCATCAGTGGCTCTGGGCTTATAATCATACTATCCAGCAAGAGAAGAGAAGAGAGAGTGAGAGAGAACATAGAGAGAGAGAGAGAGAATGAGGAGAGAGGGAGAGAGGGAGAGAGAGAGGAGAGAGGGAGAGAAGCAGACTGCTTGCATAACTGCAATCTCTGTCTTTCTCTTCCTGTTGAACATGTATTGTATAAGGACCTCATTGTACTACATTTTCATCATCTTCTATTGTCAACTATGAGACAGACCACTGATGGTCGCACCAAATTGCCCATTGATTAGACAACTTCATCTGGAACTTCTTTAAGTATAAAGGCATGTTCACATAGACAGAATGAACAAGATAGTACTGTAGGCTGGCAGAGCTGGGAGTATTGGCAGCTTTAGACAGACCATAAACGATACAAGGCTATAATTTCAATTGAAATGAATTTATTAGTCCCTAATCTATGGATTTCACATCACTGGGAATGCATATATGCTGGTAGAGCGTCCCAAACATGCTCAATTTATGACATTTCTGGTGAGTATGCAGGCCATAGATGAACTTGGACATTTTCAGCTTCCAGGAATTGTGTACAGACCATTGCGACATGGACATGAGGTGATGGCGGTGGATGGATAGCACGACAATGGGCCTCAGGATCTCGTCACAGCATTTCTGTGCATTCAAATTGCCATGGATAAAATGCAATTGTGTTCATTATCCGTAGCTTATGCCTGCCCATACCATAACCCCACCGCCACCCACCACTCACCCACACGGCACCATACACATGCTGCGGTTGTGAGGCCAGTTGGACATACTGCCAAATTCTCTAAAACGACATTGGAGGTGGCTTATGGTAGAGAAATGTACATTCAATTGTCTGGCAACACCTCTGGTGGACATTCCTGCAGTCAGCATGCCAATTTGACGCTCCCTCAAAACTTGAGACATCTGTGGCATTGTGTTGTGTGACAAAACTGCAGATTTTAGAGTGGCCTTTTATTGTCCCCAGCACAAGGTTCACCTGTGTAATGATATGCCACGCCTGTCAGGTGGCTGTATTATCTTAGCAAAGGAGAAATGCTCACTTTGTGCACAACATTTGAGAGAAATCAGCGTTTTGTGCGTATGGAAAAGGTCTGGGATCTTTTATTTCAGCTCACTTCACATGTTGCGTTTATATTTTGGTTCAGTGTATGTACCCTCAGGGGAATTATATTCACGAGATGAGCACAGGTCAGCTAGAACTGGCCTGCCCCTGCTCTGTCCAGATGCTCATCAGTTGTTGTGCTATGAGGAGTGGGGAGGAAGAGGGGGGTGATCGGAGTTCAGGTTTTATATTATACAATATCCCCCCTGACACATGGTCTGTGGCAAGCGAACTGAAGGCAGGACCAGAATGCTGATTGGGCGACAGAGGAGGAAGTGCGGCTGTGAAAATCATTTTTGATTGGACCATAATAGTAGGGCCCAGTTCTAAGGAGAAAAGGGGTAAGATATGACTGAATCAATGGGGTACGGGCCAGCCTGTGACTCAAACTGCTGATTGGTGGCAAGCCTATGAAGCAGAATGCTCAAAGGAGAAAGCATGGGGGGGATGGGTGGACTCTGTTTAATTAAGCTTGAACAGCATTATGAGTCAACAATCAAAAGGTCCAATATGCATGGAATCATTTTAGCATAAGCTTTTTCTCCAAGGCCAGAGGTTCCATTATTTCCAATATGCGAATGCAGCATAATGCATGTGAAGACAAAGAAAACATGTAGTAAATGTGTTTCTTATGGTGCCCAAAATGTACATTTTACATTTTAGTCATTTAGCAGACGCTTTTATCCAGAGCGACTTACAGTAGTGAATGCATACATTTCATTTCATGCTTTTTTTATTTTATTTTTTTGTACTTTAGTGGTCTTCAGGCTAAGAAAGAAAAATACAGCAACAATGTCTTGAGCGGAGTAAGTGGAATGGTATCAAACACATGGTTTCTCTGTGTTTGATGTCATTCCATCTGCGCCGTTCCAGCCATTATTATGAGCCGTCCTCCCTTCAGCAGCCTCCACTGGTACCAGCGCAGGGTCCTGCAGACTTTCTACACAGCAGTCTTCCATTAGGGTGGGGATTCTTTCTCAAATACAACCAGATTTCTAGTAACAGGTTATCTATTAATATGAATCTAAAGCAGGACACAAGTAAACATGAATAATATTTTCACACCGAAAAAAAAACAACATACACAAATTACAACAATATAAGAATGACAGTATATAGAAATAAAGAAAATATATGTCTATGTGAGTCTATGTGATTAGAGCGTATGTTAAAGTTGGAGGGATAATTTAGCATCTGGTCTCCCTGGGGCGTGCTCTGTCTTTCTAGCGCTCTCTATAAGGTCGGCTGTATTTTTATTCAGGCCTTTATTGTAGGGCTTGGCAACTGTGAATGGAGAGCTCCATTTCTAAAGCAAATCGTTAGGGACTCTCGGGGTTGATGCCTCTTTGTGTACAGCTCGTTAGGGCTCTGGGAACACCAACACAGAGAAAGAAGTGAAACGCTGAACTTATAACAAGAACAGACCATAATGCACCTGAAGTGGCTGTTACAGAGACAGCAAAGCATTGTGATAACAATGCCCTGACACTCTGTGACCATGCCACAATATGACGAGATTCTTTCAGATATATCATATATCAAATGTTAACAGTTTCAGTAATTACTGAAAGGTCAAATTGATGCCAGATCCTAAGTTGTCAAAACTATTATTAAGAGAAGATTATGCAGGCATTGAATGCCACTTTGTGTGGTGCTGTATGAAGCCCTGGTGTTATTCCAGCACTATACTGATTGGCTCTTACATATAGGGGCCCACATCATAAGGCAATAGATGGTGGGGGGATGTTAATAAATACAGTAGAGTAAAAAGCAACACAAATGGCACAGTAAAATGCAGCAGTAAAGAAAGATCTGGTTGTGTTGCCCCCTGCCTACATCACAAGGCTACGACACAGTGCTAGATCATACAGCCCTGGCTGGGAGAGCGGTTGAAGTCAAGAACACACACGCCCACAAGAGCGGCAGAGCATTTCTCTCTCACTCAAACGTCAACACCCAGGAGCACGCACACAGTGGCCTCGCCTCACTTTCATGGCTGCTCGCACGTCCTCCCTCCCTTCCTCACTCCCTCTCTCTTCCTCCCTCCCTCTCTCAGTATAATCTTGTTGCCAGTCAATTTCAGTGTATTCCCACATTAACTCATCCCCCTTTGTTGATGATGCTTAGCTCTTACCCCCACCCCCCTGTAATTTGTATAGCACAGCCCACTGATTAGCAGTGACAGAGATGAAATTAGAGCTCTCTCTCTCTCTCTCTCTCTCTCTCTCTCTCTCTCTCTCTCTCTCTCTCTCTCTCTCTCTCTCTCTCTCTCTCTCTCTCTCTCTCTCTCTCTCTCTCTCTCTCTCTCTCTCTCTCGAAAGTAGAACCCTTTTTGGTTTCAGGTAGATCCCTTTTGGGCTCTGTGTAGAACCCTCTGTGCAAAGGGTTCTACACGGAACCCAAAAGGGTTCTAACTGTAACTAAAAATGGTTCCTCAAAGGGTTCTCCTATGGGGACAGCTGAAGAGCCTGTTTATGTTCTAGATAGCACTTTGTTTTCTAAGAGTGTATTTCTCTGTCTCTCTCTCTCTCTCTCTCCCTCTTTATCTCTGTCTCTCTCTCTAAAACAGTTTAATACACATCATAGACACAGTTGGAGGAGAGTAGGCAGAAAATTTCATCACACAAATGTTCTATCGTTTATGGTCAAATGGTTCGCTTTTCAGCTCTGTATCTTAGTTATTTGTGCTTATCTGAGTCCTTCTTTTCCAATTAGGTTTGTGGTTATTTTATTAGAAAACCAATTTTCACATCGGCTTATGAACTTAGCTCTGGCAAGATCTACACATAGCTCTAAACAATAGCTGGCCAGCTACAAAAGGTTAATGAGGTAAAACTAAGTGTTTGGGGAATTAGGAAGATATTGAGTACATGTAATACAATTTGGGTGTAAATATATCTCCACTGAGTGGTTCCTCCATTAGACTAGCAGTCAGCTGCTTTACCAATACTCTAGTCCCGCTGATTATCAACCACAAATAAATATATAAAATAAAATAAAACTATGTGATAGTATTACTGACATCATCCAGGAAACTCTGAACAGCCAATACAATCACTCTCCTCTCTTTCTGTGCTTTTTTTCTCTGATTTAGTTTCTGTCCTTTCATTCTCCCTTCCTCATCTCCCTGTCACTGTGTGATGTGTGGTGTGACGTCAATGAATGTTGACACATCCAGCGACACATCTATAATTCAACTCCCTGTGTGGGGTGGCCCAGGCCACAGGGGACACACATCTTGCACACTATCTCCTGTAGACAGGTAGCAGGTAAAAGGCAAACAGAAAATCACAAGAGTGCCTGAGTGCATAAGTACAGACACTCGTGTTCATCCATAAAACATCAAAACCTACATTGCATGACCAAATGTATGTGGACACCTGCTCATCGGACATCTCATTCCAAAATCATGTGCATTAATATGGAGTTGAAAAACAACCCCAGATCATTATTCCTCATCCACCAAACTTTACAGTTGGCACTATGCATTGGGGCAGGTAGTCTTCTCCTGGCATCCACCAAACCCAGATTTGTCTGTCAGACTCCTAGACGGTGAAGCGTGATTCATCACTCCAGAGAACGTATTTCTACTGCTCCGGAATCCAATGGCGAAGAGCTATACATCACTCTAGCCGACGCTTGGCATTGCGCATGGTGATCTTAGGCTTGTATGCGGCTGCTCGATCATGGAAACCCATTTCATGAAGCTCCCGACAAACAATTATTGTGCTGACGTTGCTTCCAGAGGCAGTTTGGAACTTGGTAGTGAGTGTTGCAACTGAGGACAGATGATTTTTATGCGCTTCAGCACACGCCAGTCCCATTCTGTGAGCTTGTGTGCCTACCACTTTGTGGCTGAGCCGTTGTTGCTCCTAGACGTTTCCACTTTAACCAAAACAGCATTTACAATTGACCGGGGCAGCTCTAGCAGTGCAGAAATGTAACTGACATGTTGGAAAGGTGGCATTCTATGAAGGTGCCACGTTGAAAGTCACTGAGCTCTTCAGTAAGGCCATTCTACTGCCAATGTTTGTCTATGGAGATCGCATGGCTGTGTGCTTGATTTTATACACCTGTCAGCAATGGGTGTGGCTGAAATTGCCAAATCCATTAATGTGTAATCTTCTATAAATGTATGTTATCTTTTGTACCGCATATTTATGTTTTGATGCTGGAGAATTAAAAGAAAACATGTATGCATGTAGTCACATGATATTAAAGAATACACTCAAACCACAATGCATCCTCAAAGCATTTCTTGACGGCTCACCTGATCATTTCAGAGCAAGCAGTTTAGCGAGGTATAAAATCGTTCTGAAATTCCGCACCGACAAGCAAATAAATACACAGACATCAATTTATTATTCATTTTTTCTCCCTGTTGAAAGAGAGACATCATTTTTCTTGCGGTGTGCATTCCTCCTCTCATATAATCGCATATCATGCCTTTCAGTGCATCTGATTTCTGGAGAGAGTTTCCAATCCCCTCCTCTCCCCCACCACCAGTGCTGCTCACCGCGCCAAATGAAATAGATCAAATGTTTACTGAAAGTGTTGATTGCTTGCCAGGAGAGGGAAGACAATCTCCTGATCGACAAACAGAGTAGTATGGATTAGAGATGAATGGGAAAACTAAATCAAGAATATGAGAACTCCACACTGTTCACAGTAGCTCTTATCAATGGGAAAATGCTGCAACTACAGAAGTGATACTTGAGCTCCTGGAACACTTCTATGGCGGTAAATAAATGTGCTTACGCAAAAAGGGTTATTACATTTCCTTAGCTGCCGAGAAGCACATCAAAAGTAGCCGGTGTTAAAAGAAAGTCCTTATTGACACCACGGCAAAGTGTAATCTGGTTTGATCTGTGACATCTATATTATGGTTATGACTGTATCATACAGCTCACACATGAGGGATCTCATGTCAATATTAGTTATTTATGACCATAATAGGTCTATTTCGAACATCAACGTTCAATGCATTTCCCCATATAGATATTCATCTTAACTTACACACGTCTCCAATATCACTTGAGATTTTTCCCACCATGTTGTCTCCACTAATCATGAGTAAGCTATTCATGCCTCGAGTCATCTCTCAAGCTGCTGGAGCCAGGACACTCACACTGTCAGACAGGGAAACATAATCAATCTCTCCTTCACCCCCCTATCTCCCCTCCTCCCTAGTGTTACCAAGAAGAGCTGACTCGCTCGACCTTCCCAACAACCTCTACTCCCCATGTCACACTGTTGCAAGGATGCAAGAAGATACCAGAGCTATTTTATCCCATCACAAACACACCCACATGCATGCACACACACACACTTGCCTGGGCGTGTATAGGTAAGTGTATGCCTCATTCATTGTATGTAGTGTTTGAATTGCACAAGTCTTTCTGGCCATTGTTAGTGTCCACTAACGATGGCCAGTGGAGGTACTGTGCCCTCCGTAATTACTGGGATACTGCAGCATTGTTTCTTCTTTTGGCTCTATACTCCAAAAGTTAGAATTTGAAAAACAATGACTATGGGGTTAACGTGCAGACTGTCAGCTTTAATCTGAGAGTATTTTCGTCCATATCAAGTGAACCGTTTAGAAATTACAGCACTTTTTGTACATAGTCCCCCCATCTTAAGGGATCAAATTCACTTATGTGTAGTAGTAAAAAGTTAAGTATTTGGTCCCATATTCATGGCGTGCAATGACTACATAACGCTTGTGACTCTACAAATGTGCTGGATGCATTTGGTGTTTAAGTCATTTAGCAGACACTCTTATCCAGAGCGACTTACAAATTGGTGGATTCACCTTATGATATCCAGTGGAACAGCCACTTTACAATAGTGCATCTAAATCTTTTAAGGGGGGGGTTAGAAGGATTACTTTATCCTATCCTAGGTATTCCTTAATGAGGTGGGGTTTCAGGTGTCTCCAGAAGGTGGTGATTGACTCCGCTGTCCTGGCGTCGTGAGGGAGCTTGTTCCACCATTGGGGTGCCAGAGCAGCGAACAGTTTTCACCCGACGTGGATGAAAATACCCTCAACTTAAAGCTGACAGTCTGCACTTTAACCTTATAGTCAGTATATGATTTTAAATCCAAGATTTTTGAGCATTGTGCCAAAAGAAGAAAAATGCTTCACTGTTCAATAATTACAGAGGGCACTGTATATAATGTACAATTGAGGTAAATAATGTACACAGTGTACATTATAGCACATGTGTGTTTTTGTGTGCGAGAGAGACAGACCGAGAGGTAGGGAGATATTTTCCTCCATTCCTCTTCTAATGGCTGTTCTCCTCCTGTCCTCTTTGCAGAATCTCACATCAAAGACTGCCTCCCCCGGAGCACTGGCTCCGCTTCCCATAATGCATCAGTCAGAGAACACATACCACAGTTTGTTTTACAGCCTGGCTGTTTCAGGGAGAATACAGCACCACTATAAATATACCTGCCCATGGACATAGCAATATATTTGACAGTCGCAATAAACAACTGTAAATGTAAGAAAGGCTAAACCCATGGCTATAGTAGATACAGGAATATCTGTATATACCTCGCTTGGAAGGTGTTATATAGTATAGGAGGGTCTCCAGACCATATCTCATATAATAGCTGTAATAAAGTTATCACTCATACATTACGTGAGGAGTCTGCTTTTCTCTATCATTTTTACAAACCATTCCCTCTGTTGACAGTTGATCCCACAAACAAGTTATTTCCCTGGAAGAAACCAATAAAATAGTGTCCTTGTATTGGGGACATGAAGCTGATGTCTAGACTGACCTCTGAATCAATAGAGCAAGTAGATTATCACAAGGCTTTACTCCAATAACGTACACTATAGAAGTACAACATTTGGTTAGCCTGCTAGCAGTTCTTTTAGCGAATAGCTCTTTGAGATGATTCATATCCCTTCCTAGGCCACATGACTTCTCGCTAACTCCCTCTGACCGTCTTCTCCTCTTTCCCGTCAGTCTGTTTAGTCGATCGAAAAACTCAATAGCTCTACTTTTAACCTGAAGTCTTTCTGCTGAGAATCCGTGCCACTTACTTGAGTTGACAAAAACAAATTGAATAATAATAATAACAATCATTATAATAATAATAGTAATAATACATGGGACTAACAGTATATAGAGCTTTTCAAGGACCCAAAGTCTTTTCATTTTCCTCTGCATCAGCAGCAGACGCCTTGAAGTGTCTGCGGCCGACATGTTGAAGGAAAAAGCAGGGAGGTCTGGGCCTCCCGAGTGGCGCAGCGGTCTAAGGCACTGCATCGCAGTGCTATAGGCATCACTACAGACCCGGGGTTTGATCCCTGGCTGTATCACATCCGGACGTTATTGGGAGTCCCAAAGGGAGGGTGTCGCACAATTGGCCCAGCGTCTTCCAGGTTAGGGGAGGGTTTGGCCGAGGGGACTTTACTTGGCTCATTGTGCTCTAGCGACTCCTTGTGGCGGGCTGGGCGCCTGCTGGCTGACCTCGGTCATCAGTTAAACAGTGTTTCCTCCGACACATTGGTGCGGGTGGCTTACAGGTTAAGTGGGCGGGTGTTAAGAAACGCAGTTTGGCGGGTCATGTTTCGATAGACACATGACTCAACCTTCGTCTCCTGAGCATGTTGGAGAGTTGCAGCGATGAGACAAGATCAAAATTGGGGAGAAAAGCAGGGAGGTCTTCACAGTCTCTCAGAGACACATCTGTGTGTGATGAGCTTGACATATGGAAGGGGGGAGATGGGCAGACCAACAGGCCTGAAACAGTCAGACCAACAGGCCTGAAACAGTCAGACCAACAGGGCTGAAATTGGCAGACCAACAGGCCTGAAACAGTCAGACCAACAGGCCTGAAATGGGCAGAGGCGAAGTCAATTGTCATCAGCAGGAGAAATGGGTGAATAAATCATCTGGATCAGAACTTTCTTACTGTAGCCATCTCCAAAAAGCTGCGTGTGCAACTGTGCCTGAAGCCAAGATCAATGAAAGCTGTGGGATTATGATTATTGTTTTTCCGTCAGTTAGTCTGTCAGTCATCCGTCTATCCTGGCCTGCATACACAGGAACTCTCCATCACTTTATAATTCACTTACCAGCCTCCATTTGAATAATTGCATTAGATTGGAACGTTATATATCTTTGAAATCTTTGTGAAATGTTGAGCCAGACATGTTTAACACTACCCTGCTCTCTCTCACTCTGCTTCCTACCATCTCAGTTCATTCAGTCCAATCTGCCACGTGTGATAGGTGTCCTTGCTTTCCCAGCAGTACAGCTCAGTTAAGGATATGCAGCTAAGCTCTTGTGGCTGAGGAGACAATGCTGATTCCGTCATACTCACACATAATAATGATATTCTCAGTTCCCATTCCATAAATGGACATACATGCAGGGATGCTAATCTCGACATGCCACCTATTTGTTCATGTACACTGTAGATGTGTATGTGAATATGGGAAAATGGCTAGCGTCAGCAGCTTAAGAGGTGTGCCTCTGGCTACACTATTTTATATTATGTAAAGTATTATGTAAAACCTTGCACATACATAACACATCCATGAATTATTCATTTTGGCTACCTATACCTTGTTTTCATGGCACTGACAGACTTCAACAACAGAGCAGTGTATTTGGCTCAATGTTGGATGGACCTGAGTCTCTAGGGATTTGGATAATTTACTTCAAATGCCACTGGAAACAGTTATCTTTTATTCAATATAGATGGGAGTGGGATTCATAGTCTGGACGCTATTCATGTTTTCAGAGGAACCAAATTGAGAGTTAACATTTTTGCGAAAAATCATCTCTTGAAGCAGCCGTGCTATGGGAACTAGGCTCCTTGTTATTCTTACCACACACGGCCCTAGCCATAATTAGTTTCCCACTGGGCACAGACGTCATTTCAACGTCTAGTTTTGATTTACATTTGGTTGACAATGTGAAAAAAAAAAAAAAGAATTGGACCAGCATATCATTGTATTTTAGGTTATTTTAGGCTAAATTCCCTTACGTTGATTATGTTTTTCAAATCCAATAATTTTTCCAAATTGATTCAACGTCATTACAACCACTTTTTGCACAGTGAGTTGTGAGACAGTGGATCTCCTTACCCAAGCGAAACACTGCTTATCTCCCAATACAGATCTGAATCTAACCATCAATTAAATATTTACTCACTGTGGGTGGGCTAGGAAGGAGCTGCAAAGCAAGCATAAACTATTCACATGAAACACACGTGTCTGTATGTGTGCACATGTGCATTTCAAAGTTTAGTTATGTGATGTTTTGTGAGAGAAAAATTACGTATTTATCTGATTTGTTTGATATTAATAGTCAAATTATATACTTAACAAATAGTAAGTCATTTCTGTCCTACTAATGCAGTGTTTTTGTAAAGGGAGTGTCTCTACTCTAGCTCCCTGCAGCTAATCTGAGCGTATGGTCAAGTACATTGGTTTTACTAGAGATAGTTTAGGAGTAGAACAATCCCTCTTTGTTTCCAAATCATCCTTGCATCTGGGAGACTAAGCCGGGTTGGGGGTTAAAATAGTACCAGGTGCAGAAAACCACAAGATGAAGCCGAGGTGACTTATGATGCCCCCTGGTCTGCATGGGAGGGGTGGAACCAGCCATGACTAAGCATTTTATGTGTCTGCTATATCAGAACTAGGAGTCCTCTGTAAGCTTAAGCTCTGGGCAACACACACTTCAGAGTGTGAGGTTGACCAGCTTCATTATTGCAATAATTCATCGATGCTAAATAAAGATTGATTGATTGATTGTCCAAGTCTCTCTCAGTATACATGAATTTCCATGACAGTGTCCTCACAGAGCTACTTATTCTGTTAGTTCATAACACTTTGTATGATCGCAATACAGTACATGCTTCCAGAAGCTTGTCATTTGCCTTCTTTAGATGATTTATGAATGATACATGAAAGTATATAGTTAAGTAAGCATCAACACACTGTGACAACATGGAGTACAACACAAACAATAGAAGTACCCTTAAACCAAAAGTGTACTCATGCCTGTGAAGACAGTGATAGGTCTTGAGACTGGGATGCCTGTCTGGGATGCCTGTCTGGGATGCCTGTCTGGGATGCCTGTTCAACACGATTAGTCTAGAGAATTCTTAAGGAGATAAAATGTAATTAGGTCAATCTTGACATAGTGGTATGATGAATAATTTGGACAGCAGATTAAGATTCTAGTGATCTCCATGGCAATATTGCATCCTGGTAGAAACTCAATCATACACATGCTCATGCAGAAGCACATATATACAAAAGTGGGGAAAGTATTGGACTATTGTCAGAGTGAAAACATATTGTATTGTTTAGTCCTTTAAACACTAAGTCCTCCTTAGTGTTAAGAAAGCAGGAAAGGTAATTTAACCTTGATCGATTGGGAAATAAATACGACCAAAATTGCTCAGTTGCAATGAAGGAGAAGAGGGAATGAGACAAACAATCAAGATTAGAAAAATGAGGCCATAGAAAATAACAGAGGAAGACAGATGAATGGAGAGAGAGGGAGTTAGGGAGTGAAATTGAAAGGAGTAGAGTATAATGTCTGTCTTATTGCTGAATGTCAGGCTCACTTCTAGTTATCCCATTTACACTTGGTGGGATTACAGTGACAGAAATAGGATATGCCACTGGATAACTGTGCCTCGTTCAGAGCTCTATTTTTAGAGGTTTTGGAACAACAGAATGGCATCGAACGCTGCCGAACTGCAGCCACAACCATCTGTGGACATACTGATCCATGTTGGGGAGTCAACTGACCACAGAGGCAAGGCCCTGGGCCTGTGTCAAGACGTACTGCTTAAAACATCTGTAAACCCAGACTATGGATTATACATATACGTCTTTGAGCAGCACTGTGTATGCAGGTACATGTAACTGCCAAAATAAAGGAAACACCAACATAAAGTGTCTTAATACAGCATTTGGCCACCATGAGCCAGAACAGCTTCAATGCACCTTGGCATAGATTATACAAGTGTCTGGAACTCTATCGGAGGACCATTCTTCCATGAGAAATTCCATAATTTGGTGTTTTGTTGATGGTGGTGGTTGAAAACGCTGTCTCAGGTGCCGCCGTTGAAATCTGGTGACTGAGATGGCCATGGCATAT
The DNA here is from genome assembly GCF_965601325.2 of Salmo salar. NCBI lineage: Eukaryota > Metazoa > Chordata > Actinopteri > Salmoniformes > Salmonidae > Salmo > Salmo salar. Next base: position 25,458,876 of record NC_138308.1, read on the forward strand.
GATTTACATTGTTTTCATACACATCAAACCATTCACTGACCGCTCGTGCCCTGTGGATGGGGCCATGGTTGCCAAAATAACGGCCAAAATATTGGCCTGCCCAGTATTTTTATACATGACCCCAAAGCATGATGGGATGTTAATTGCTTAATTAAATCAGGAGCCACACCTTTGTGGAAGCACCTGCTTTTAATATACTTTGTATCCCTCACTTACTCAAGTGTTTCCTATATTCTGACTCTCTATTGGTTACACAGACTTTTGGCCTCCCATCCTATTCTAACCACCTCTCGCTGGCTTTGTGTTCATGTTATCTGATGAAATTGCTGTACAATATGATCTTGTTGTCATCTGATGCACATTCAGATGTCATAAATCAGCACTGCAGAACTCTCCCTGTCCTATGCTGTGCCTTGATTGTATTACTGTTGATGATATCTGGAAATGTGCATGTACACCCTGGCCCATCTACAGTTGCTAGCCCCAATTCTGACTTGTGCACTGATATCTGCTTCACTGATTTCTGCTCTTATAAAAGCCTGGGTTTTCTACACGTTAACACTAGAATCTTATTACCTAAAATGGATCAATTGAAAGTGTGGGTTCACAGCTCCAATCCAGATGTGTTGGTCATTACTGAGACGTGGTTAAGGAACAGTGTTTTGAATACTGATGTTAACCTTTCTGGTTATAACCTTTTTCGACAAGACAGATCTTCCAAAGGTGCGGGAGGGGCAATCTTAACCAAGGATCAACTTCAGTGCTCGGTTGTCTCCACCAAGTCTGTCCCCAAACAATTTGATTTGCTGGTTTTAAGCATTAAACTTTCAAATAGCTCTTCGTTGACTGTTGCTGGGTGCTATCGTCCTCCATCAGCACCAGCCTGTACCCTACCTGCCCAAAACTCTCTCCTGGCCCCTTACACGTCTGAATTAGTCCTGCTAGGTGACCTAAACTGGGACATGCTTAAACCACCTGACCAAGTCCTAACTTAATGGGACTCCCTAAATCTTTCTCAGATTATCACCAATCCCACAAGGTATGACTCCAAACACCCAGAAAAGGCTACTCTCCTCAATGTTATCCTCACAAATAATCCTGATAGGTATCAGTCTGGTGTTTTCTGTAATGACTTTAGTGATCACTGTTTTGCAGCCTGTGTTCTTAATGGCTGCTCAGTGAAACAACCTGTCCTGATTTGTCATAGAAGCTTGCTAAAAAACTTTAATGAGCAAGCCTTCCTTCATGAACTGGCCTCTGTAAAATGGTATAGAATCAGCTTGATACCCTCTGTCGAAGACACTTGGACCGTCTTTTTTGATATATTCAGTGGTATTGTTAACAAACACGCCCCCATAAAGAAAATGAGAATTAAAAACAGGTTCATCCCTTGGTTCGACTGTGATCTTGCAGAGTTATTCCACCCCAAGAATTGCATTTGTCGAAAAGCTCGGCACACGCATGCTCAAGCTGACTGGCTATCATTCAGGCAAATTAGAAATAAGTGCACTCAGGCTATCCTGAAGGCCAAAGTTAGTTACTTTAAGGAGCAGTTCTCTCTCTGTGGGTCTAACTTCAAGAAGCTCTGGAAAACGGTTAAAGACCTGGAGAATAAACCCTCCTCCTCACAGCTGTCCATGTCCCTTAATGTTGATGATATGGTTGTTACTGACAAGAAGCACATGACTGAGCTCTTTAATCATCACTTCATTAAGTCGGGATTCCTATTTGACTCAGCCGTGCCTCCTTGCCCGTCCAACATTTCCCACCCCTTCTAATGTGACTATCCCCGATGCTTCTCCCTCTTTTTCCCCTGCCCCGCTTCAAAGTTTCCCTACAGGCCGTCGCTGAGTCCGAGGTGCTAAAAGAGCTCCTTAAACTTGACCCCAAAAAACCATCTGGGTAAGATGGTTTAGACCCTTTCTTCTTTAAGGTTGCTCCCCCTATCGCAGCCAAGCCTATCTCCAACCTTTTTAACCTGCCTCTCCTTCTGGGGAGGTTCCCATTGCTTGAAAGGCAGCCACAGTTTGTCCTTTATTTAAAGGGGGAGATCAAGCTGATCCTAACTGTTGTAGGCCTATTTCTATTTTGCCCTGTTTATCAAAAGTGTTGGAAAAACTTGTCAATAATCAACTGACTGGCTTTCTTGATGTCTGTAGTATTCTCTCGGGTATCTGGTTTCCGCTCAAGTTATGGATTTGTCATTGCAACCTTAAAAGTCCTCAATGATGTCGCCATTGCCCTTGATTCTAAGCAATATTGTACTGCTATTTTAATTGACTTGGCCAAAGCTTTTGATACGGTAGACCATTCCATTCTTGTGGGCCAGCTAAGGAGTATTGTTGTCTCTGAGGGGTCTTTGGCCTGGTTTGCTAACTACCTCTCGCAAAGAATGCAGTGTATAAAGTCAGAAAATCTGCTGTCTCAGCCACTGCCTGTCACCAAGGTAGTAGCCCAAGGCTCAATCCTAGGCCCCACGCTCTTCTCAATTTACATCAACAACATAGCTCAGGCAGTAGGAAGCTCTCTCATCCATTTATATGCAGATTTTCAGTCTTATTCTCAGCTGGCTCGTCCCCGGACTTTGTGCTAAATGCTCTACAACAAAGCTTTCTTAGTGTCCAACAAGCTTTCTCTACCCTTAACCTTGTTCTGAACACCTCCAAAACAAAGGTCATGTGGTTCAGTAAGAAGAATTCCCCTCTTCCCACAGGTGTTATTACTACCTCTGAGGGGTTAGAGCTTGAGGTAGTCACCTCATACAAGTACGTGGGAGTATGGCTAGACGGTGCACTGTCCTTCTCAGAGCACAAATCAAAGCTGTAGGCTAAAGTTAAATCTAGACTTGGTTTCCTCTATCGAAATCACTCCTCTTTCACTCCAGCTGCCAAACTAACCCTGATTCAGATGACCATCCTACCCATGCTAGATTACGTGGACATAATTTATAGATCGGCAGGTAAGGATGCTCTCGAGCGGCTAGACGTTCTTTAACATTCGGCCATCAGATTTACCACCAATGCTCCTTATAGGACACATCACTGCACTCTATACTCCTCTGTAAACTGGTCATCTCTGTATAGCCGTCGCAAGACCCACTGGTTGATGCTTATTTATAAAAGCCCTCACTCCCCCCTATCTGAGATATCTACTCCCGCCCTCATCCTCATACAACACCCGTTCTGCCAGTCACATTCTGTTGAAGGTCCCCAAACCACACACATCCCTGGGTCGCTCCTCTTTTCAGTTCGCTGCAGCTAGCGACTGGAAAGAGCTGCAACAAACACTTAAACTGGACAGTTTTATCTCAATCGCTTCATTCAAAGACTCAATCATGGACACTCTTACTGACAGTTGTGGCTGCTTTGTGTGATGTATTGTTGTCTCTACCTTCTTGCCCTTTGTGCTGTTGACTGTGCCCAATAATGTTTGTACCATGTTTTGTGCTGCTACCATGTTGTTGTCATGTTGTGTTGCTACCATGTTGTGTTGTTACCATGTTGTTGTTATGTTGTGTTGCTACCATGCTGTGTTGGCATGTGTTGCTGCCTTGCTATGTTGTTGTCTTAGGTCTCTATTTATGTAGTGTTGTGTTGTCTCTCTTGTCGTGATGTGTGTTTTGTCCTATATTTATTTATTTATTTTAATCCCAGGCCCCGTCCCCGCAGGAGGCCTTTGCCTTTTGGTAGGCCGTCTTTGTAAATAAGAATTTGTTCTTAACTGACTTGCCTAGTTAAATAAAGGTTAAATTAAATTAAATTAAATAAGAAATTCTGGCAGTTACCTGTATCTGATTCATGTTTACCACACTCACCCAGAACTCTGGGCAAGGAGAATAAGAATAAATAGTCACACTACCCTAGTCCACACTCTGCACATGTGATTCACAATGCTTAGTAAAAGCCAAAGAGCTTGTCGAACCAATTAACCTCTAAAAGTCTAAGGCTTGGGGGGCCGGGTTCTATTGTTTTAAGATGGCCATACCATGGATCATCAAAAAAATGTTTAGGATAGAATAATATATGCAAACATATATATATATATATATATATATATATATATATATATATATATATATATATATATATATATATATATATATATATATATATATATATATGTGTATGTATATATATATATATATATATATATATATATATGTATGTATGTATGTATGTATGTATGTATGTATGTATGTATGTATGTGTATGTATGTATGTATGTATATATATGTATGTGTGTGTCAATTGCGTCAATAGACTCTTAAGGAGTAATTGAGATTTCACAGGAGAGCAGAGAGGTGAAATGCTGGACCACAAGTCGAGGAAAGGGCAGAACCACTACACAAAGATCGAGAGAGTAGAGAAGGAGAGATGCGAAGAGAGGACAGCGAGAGAAAGAGAGCCTTTTCCTATCTAGACTTTGTAAGCAGGTTCTGTTTTGCTATGTATTAGAAGCGTGTCCCATTGAGAGAGAAAGTTTGTGGAATTTCAGTGACACCCACATTTTGTTTGAGAGAAGAGAGAACCATCTGCTGTTGAACAGACTCCCACAAAAGAGAAGGTGGAGGTAAAGTATTACAGACCTAGGTACCTCAAACCGAGCAGATAGTACCTTTCTCTTAGTATGACAAACAGCATCTTCCTCTATGCAACCACAAAGCTCAAAGAAATTAAACAAGTTCCATTTCAGAAATAATGAAGACAAACAGACGACAAGGAATAAAACCAGTGGGATGAAAAGAAAGAAAGAAACATTTTCATTGACAATCAACATCGACACACAGCAAGGAGAGACCTTGTTACTTGTGAATGTAAAAAATTATGCATATTCCCTATTCAAAATAAAATGTATGAAAACCCAGTGTAAATGCCAAATGTTGGTCTTGACACATCCCAGGGAACGAGTTCAGTTGACCTAGGCCAGATCTCCCAGGCAGGCAGCAGTCTAAGGTCAGGACTTCAATCAGGAGTCCCCCTGCCCATGTGCTCAGGCCTGTCTTTTCTCTTTAGCCCTCTGTGACCCGGACAGCCCCACATAACAGCCTGCTGTCACTGGAGCGCCCTGCTAGGGCTGGGGGTCACAGGGTCACTCTAGCCCTCACTCACACAGTTGACCAGATCACACACAACCACAGATACACACAAACGGATATAGGCACAAACACACATAGAGAGTGTGTCTATGGTTGTGTCTCTACCACTTCCTGTTTCTATCGACCCAACTGTCAACTTTACCATCTCTGTTAACATAGAAAGATAAAAAAAACGTCCACTGCAGTATATAGTTTACTGTCAATGTACTGTACACTTTGACCATTCCTTAATGAGCCAACTGATGTCATGTCTAGGGAATTGCCAGGGACCTGACGATACCATATTATCACGCTACTTAGGTGCCGATATGATATGTATTGTGATTCTAACAATTCTATGTGTCTTACGATTTGACGCTGCAATTTTAATGCGATTTGATGCTCCAAACATATTGCTCAACATATGTCTGCTACAAAGAGACAAGAGAGAGCCATGAGAAAATGAGTTGTGATCAGTCAGGGAAATTAAAGTGCTGAAAACATGTTGACTCACTATTTAAAAAGAAGATGGAGACAAGCTATAGGATGAAACATACCGGAGTTTTGGTATCAAAATAATATCGTCCAAAAATAATATTGCGATATGTAACCATATTGATCTTTTCGAGCATCACTACTCACTTCTCATCTCATCTATATTTTGGAGCTGGACTCACGGGATCTTGTCTTGCCAGATAAATACATATCAGTGTGGCGGGTCAGACGCGTGTGTGTGTCCGTGTGTTGGGGTGAGTGTGGGTGGTACTGGGCCACAGCACACAGCACTTCCGGACTACTCTATTAGTCCCTAATGTCAGACTCTCCACAGCAAAATCAGAAAGAATTGCCCCTGTTCTATGTGCACTGGACCACAACACCAGCGGACTAAAATGAGTGCCTCTTTTCATCTCTACTCTTATCTTCTTTTCCCTTCCATCTTCATCACCCCCCCCCCCTCTCTCTCTCTCTCTCTCTCTCTCTCTCTCTCTCTCTCTCTCTCTCGCCGTCTCTCTCTGCTATGCTCTCTCTCGCTCTCGCCCTCTCACTCTCGCCCTTTCTCTCTCTCTCGCCCTCTCTCTCTTACCCTCTCTCACCCTCTCCCTCTCTCACCCTCTCTCTCTCACCCTCTCTCTCTGCTGTGCTCTCGCTCACTCTTTGCTGTGTTCTCTCTGTCCTTTTCTATCACCTATTTTCTATTTTCTCTCTCTCTATCATTTTGCTGTTCTGTGGAGGACCCAATATCTCTCTTTTGTAGACAGCAGACCAGAGCACTAGAATACAGATGAGTTGAGGTGAGATGGGAGGTCACATTGCAGATTCTGGCCCCTGCACCTTTCATCACACCAAGCTGGGAATTAGGAGATGAACAACGGGGCCTAACTTGTTGGTGCACAGTTAAATCTATGTTACCATTTTTCTACCAGGTGTTGTGGTGGAGAGAGGGACATAAGGACCATAACTACAGCCTTAGCAATTTTCTACTGCTCAGTAGTTTAATTTCCATGTGCTGGAAGGCTTGAAGATTATAGAAGATAACATGTACGTCCGTGTGACAAATCAAATTGTGCCGAATACAACAGGTGTAGTAGAGCTTACTGTGAAATGCTTACTTACAAGCACATAATCAACAATGAAGAGTAAAAAAAAAGAAGCAAGTAATAAAATATTTGCCAAAAAATACAAATAAAAGTAACCGGGGTACCGGTACCTAGTCAATGTCTGGGGGTACAGGTTAGTCGAGGTATATTGAGGTAATATGTACATGTAAGTGGTGGTAAATTCACTACGCATAGATAATAAATAGCGAGTAGCAGTAGCATAAATAAGGGGGTCAATGCAAATAGTCTGGGTAGCCATTTGATTAACAGTTAAGTAATGTAATGGCTTGGGGGTAGAAGTTGTTAAGGAGCCTTTTGGATCTAGACTTGGCTCTTCGGTACCGCTTGCCATGCGGTAGCAGAGAGAACAGTCTATGATTTGGGTGGCTGGAGTCTTTGACAACTTTTAGGGCCTTCCTCTGACACCACCTGGTATAGAGGACCTGGATGGCAGGAAGCTTGGCCCCAGTGATATACTGGGTCGTACGCACTACCCTCTGTAGCGCCTTGAGGTCGGATGCTGAGCAATTTCCATACCAAGCGGTGATGCAACCAGTTCTCGATGAACCAGCTGTATAACTTTTTGAGGATCTGAGGACCCATAACAAATCTTTTCAGTCTCCTGAGGGGGAATAGGTGTTGTCATGCCCTCTTCACAACTGTCTTGATGTGTCTGGACAATGATACTTTGTTAGTGATGTGGACACAAAGTAACTTGAAGCTCTCGACCCACTCCACTACAGCCCCGGTGCTTGGCCCCCCCTTTTCCTGTAGTCCAAAACCAGCTCTTTGGTCTTGTTCACGTTAAGAGAGAGGTTGTTGTCCTGGCTTTAAACTGCCAGGTCTCTGACCTCCTCCCTCCTCCCTGAGGCCTACCACCGTTGTGTCATCGGCAAACTTAATGGTGGTGTTGGATGGGTAAGCCGTGGGTAATCAGGAAGTACAGGAGGGGACTGAGCATGCACCCCTGAGGGGCCACTGTGTTGAGGATCAGCGTGGCAGATGTGTTGTTGCCTATCCTTATCACCTTCGGGCGGCCCATCAGGAAGTCCAGGATCCAGTTGCAGAGGAAGGTGTTTAGTTCCAGGGTCCTTAGCTTAGTGATGAATTTGTTTCTGGGGCACTATGGATTTCAACGCTGAGCTATAGTCAACCAACAACATTCTCACATAGGTGTTCCTTTTTTCTAGGTGGGAAAGGGCAGTGTGGAGTGCAATGGAGATTGCGTCATCTGTGGATCTGTTGGGGCGGTATGCAAATTATAGTGGGTCTAGGGTTTCTGGGATGATAGTGTTGATGTGAGCCATGACCAGCCCTTCAAAGCACATGGCTGCTGACGTGAGTGCCACGGGGCGGTAGTCATTTAGGCAGGTTACCTTGGCATTCTTGGGCACAGGGACTACGATGGTCTGCTTGAAACATATACGTATTCCAGTGAAGACACTTGCCAGTTGGTAAGCACATGTTCTGAGTACACGTCTGGGTAATCCGTTTGGCTCTGCGGCCTTATGAAAGTTGCCCTGTTTAAAGGTCTTATACACATTGGCGGCGGAGAGCGTGATACACAATGGTCCGACGAGTGTCAGAGCCGGTGTAGTAGGATTCAATCTTAGTCTTGTATTGACGTTCTGCCTGTTTGATGGTTCACCAGAGGGCATATCGGGATATCTTATAAGCATCTGGATTAGTGTCCCGCTCTTTGAAAGCGACAACTCTAGCCTTTAGCTCAGTGAGGATGTTGCCTATAATCCATGGCTTCTGGTTGGGATATGTACGTATGGTCACTGTGCGGACGATGACGTTGATGCACTTATTGATGAATCCGGTAACTGAGGTGGTATACTCCTCAATGCCATTGTATGAATCCCGGAACATATTCCAGTTGGTGTTAGCAAAAAAGTCCTGTAGCTTAGCATCCGCGTCATCAGACCACTTCCGTATTGAGAGAGTCACTTGTACTTCCTGCTTTAGTTTTTGCTTGTAAGCAGGAATCAGGAGGATATAATTATGGTCAGATTTGCCAAATGGAAGGTTGAGGGAGAGCTTTGTACGCATCTCTATGTGTGGAATAAAGGTGGTCTAGAGTTTTTTTTCCCTCTTATTGCACATGTGACATGCTGGTAGAAATATGGTAAAACGAATTTAAGTTTTCCTGCAATAAACTCCCCTGCCACTAGGGGTGCCGCTCCTGTTTGCTTATGGCCTTATACAGCTCATTGAGTGTGGTCTAATTGCCTGCATCGGTTTGTGGTGGTAAATAGACAGCTACGAAAAATATAGATGAGAACACTCTTTGTAAATAGTGTGGTGAACAGCTTATCATGGGGTACTCTACCTCAGGCGAGCAACTTAAAATCCCTTCAACATTAACATTGTACAAACATTATCAAAGTAAGTGGAGGGTATAAAAATGGAATGCGTCTGGACAGATGTAGCTTGAAACACCTTGTTGAGTAATATGTATGCTGGAAAAGGCAGCAGAAGAAAGGAATGGAGATTGTCTCACCTTCAGCCATCTGTGAGATACCATGCCCCATTTCATCCATAAATCTATCTAGGAAATGCATTTAGGGCTTTCAAAATGAGCTTCACAGACAGCCGAAGCATCACTGACAAATAGTTCATATGGGGGCATATGGGCCAGTAGAGTTGACTGTCAAGCTAACTATGTAACAAAGTCTTTGTTCCACAGACTGTCTTAGTGACGCACAATATCGTTTTCAAGAGGGGCCTATATGAGTAACATTGTCTGTAGCTTGTGGTCCTCTGTAACTCAGTTGGTAGAACACGGCGCTTGCAACGCCAGGATAGTGGTTTCAATTCCCGGGACCACCCATAAGAAAAATGAATGCACGCATGACTGTATGTCACTTTGGATAAAAGCATCTGCTAAATGGCATTATGAAACATATCTTCTAAAGAGCTGCACAGTTCCATTGTCTTATGTAATTAGTCTGCATGCATTATACATGTCATGTCCTTACAGATGCATGGTACAGCAATGTGACAATGCCCTCTTTTGTTTGGAACAAAATGGAGGAGCCACCATGGGGCAACAGGGGCCCTCGCGACAGTAGCCCAAAGCAATGCATTTTTGAGATCTGCCTTTGCGGGGGGGGCAAGAGCCAGAGTGAAACCTAGGCAGTCCCACTGTGTCTGTTTAAGCTATATGCTCACTTACTGTAACTGGAGAGAGGTCATGACAGTGCTGTAACTAATGTATTTGTGTTGCATGTGTAATGTACATAAGATCTCTCTACATATGAGAGTATGTATATATATATTTAAAAAATAAAGAAATAATCCCTCCCTTTTCCTCCTTGGAACTCTCAATCTCAGGTCAACACCCTATCCTTCCATTTTCTCTTGTGTTCTGCTATCATGCAGCTAGGATGATGGACTATATCTCTGACTCTCCATGAGTCTCTATCAGGAAAATAAGGCCAATCTAAGGCAGGGCTCATATCACCTCCACCACACGAGGCTTAGTCAAATGGATTCCCCCTCTTTCACACATTTCTATTTGTATTATTGCACCCATACCTATTTATTTCTCCACCCCCCCATATATATATATACCACTTTCAGCCACATCATTTACCTGTTAGGATTGCTAAGCCTCTAAGCTATCATGTCCAATTTCACGCTAGGCAGAGGAGGAGAGGTGGGGGAAAAAACAACAGTCGGCCGCCAATCAGGGTGCTCCGTAAACAAACAAGACACCGCCAGGACCTTTTGGAGCTGTCGCCTCCCAATCAACCACAACCAACCCCGACTCTTCCATCTTTCACCCCCAGCACATCCACACCTCCATCCCCTACAACACAGTCTCCTTCTCCCGTTCCCCCCTCCTCCCCTGCTCCCCTCCTTCCTCTCTCCACTCCCTGTTTGTTCTCATTCCCATTCCATCCTCCCTTTTGTTATCCAAGCAGTTGAAGTAGCCTTGCACCACCCCAAGGACTGGTAATCCTCCCTCCCTCTCTCCCGTCTTCTCTATGTCTCTCACTCGCTCTTCTCTCTCTCTCTCTCTCTCTCTCTCTCTCTCTCTCTCTCTCTCTCTCTCTCTCTCTATACTCATACTCATAGTAATGTGGAATGGGTCCACAATACCAGTCTGTGGATAATGCAGCACCTGACCAACCTTTTAATCAGCCCAGGACCTCCCCGCTCCATTACTGTGATATGGATAATCACCTGAGAAGAGACCATCCATGAAGAGAGACGGATAAAAACTGTCTGAAGTGCATCTGCTGTTCAGAGGAACAAAGGCAGAGAATGAGGCTACCCTTTTTCATAAAAAATGACTGCCATTAAGCAGAGCTGCAGATGTGCAGGCAAATGGCCGGAGATTATGGTTGTTTGTTGCTTTTGCTAATCGTTATCTGGTCCTCCTAAACACAACAATTATACCTGAGGTTTTAAAAGGCTTAGCTGGCTATCTACAGAGGAACAATCTATGTTTGCTGTGAATGAGGGGACAAGGCATTCACATTGGATAGTTATTATTGCTAGTCCAAGATTGGCTCTGGCCTTGCTGTAAGATAAGCTTCCTGTGATCTCCGGTCAATCAAGACAATGTACACGCAGAGATATTTTGTTTTATGCTGCTCTCTTAGAGTAGAGGGTAGTGCGTACGGCCCAGAATTTCACTGGGGCCAAGCTTCCTGCCATTCAGGTCCTCTATACCGACGACACAACGGTGGTAGGCCTCAGGGAGGAGGGAAGAGGTCAGAGACCTGGCAGTATGATGCCAGGACAACAACATCTCCCTTAACGTGAACAAGACCAAAGAGCTTGTCGTGGACTACAGGAAAAGGGGGGCCAAGCACCGGGGCTGTAGTGGAGCGGGTCGAGAGCTTCAAGTTACTTTTGTCCACATCACTAACAAGCTATCATGGTCCAAACACATCAAGACAGTTGTGAAGAGGGCATGACGACGTCTATTCCCCCTCAGGAGACTGAAAAGATTTGTTATGGATCCTCAAATCCTGAAAATGTTATACAGCTGCACCATCGAGAACTGGTTGCATCACCGCTTGATATGGAAACTGCTCGGCGTCCGACCTCAAGGCGCTACAGAGGGTAGTGCGTACGGCCCAGTATATCACTGGGGGCAAGCTTCCTGCCATCTAGGTCCTCTATACCAGGTGGTGTCAGAGGAAGGCCCTAAAAATGGTTAAAGACTCCAGCCACCCAAGTCATAGACTGTTCTCTCTGCTACCGCACGACAAGCAGTACCGGACCGCCAAGTCTAGATCCGAAAGGCTCCTTAACAGCTTCTACCCCCTAAGCATAAGACTGCAAAACTGTTAATCAAATGGCTACCCAGACTATTTGCATTGACTCCCTTTTTTGGGCTGCTGCTACTCGCTATTTATTATTTAAGCATAGTCACTTTACCCCTACTTACATGTACACATTACCTCAGTTACCTCAACTAACCTGTACCCCCAGACATTGACTAGGTACCGGTACCCCTGTATATAACCTCGTTATTGTTATTTTATTGTGTTCGTTTTTTAAACTTTAGTTAATAACATATTCGGCGCATGTGACAAATATTATTTTATTTTATTTTATTAGCTGGCATTATGTCAATATAATTTAGCATTGTGTTTGGCATTGTCTAGCTGCAATGAACAGCAGCAAAGATCATTGACTCTCCTCTGCCTTCAATTGCCTTGCACTTCAAAAACACAGCCTTCAAGAATGTGATCTTCAGGGTGTCAAGATAGACACTGAGCTAGTGGACAAAGAGGAGAGGCACTATCGCTCAAGCACAATGGGCCACCACCAAACCCACCAGCACCATAATCCTTGAATCTCAAAGTGTGAGAAAGGGGTTTGAGTGACAGAGGAAGACGGGTGACTTGAGCAGAGTACGTTTCTTGACTTACTGAGTTGATATGCTGACATTTATAGATCCAATCGATTCTTTCATGATAGCTGAACTCCAGTACTTGGTAATGGGCCGAGGAGTTGACTATATCATAAGGAAAAGTACAACCGAAGCTAATTATTCCCCTTATCATCCACATCATTATGATTGTTATCGTTATGGTAACCTTTGGGGGCGGTGGGGGAAAATGGTGGTTTGTGTGTTTAATTGCATCCGCTGGGACTGGATCCGTTGCAGAATTCCCTTATAATCACACTCCCTAAAGCTCCACTGTTTCACAAGTAATGGACCGCGAAAACCCGCAAACACACGCACACACACACACACACACACACACACACACACACACACACACACACACACACACACACACACACACACACACACTATCTTCCCTGTCTCCCTCGCTTTGTGTTCATTTCTTCCCCCCCTCCCATTTCTATACATACCTGTACATTTCCATACTTGTGCTGATTAAGGTGGTTAAATATGGTTTATTTAAAGTGATATTCCTCCCACTGGTTTACAGGTGCATACAATCACTTTTCAATTTATTCACGTCCTCTCTTCATTTTCTCTCATATTGAGGAAGCTGATCAACATCAAAGTGCACTATATGTTGTGAGTTAAAATAAAAAAGTTAAATCAATTACTTTTACTGCGAAAGTAATGAATGGTATCAAAAATAACATTACATTTTTCAGCAACATGCATACTAATGTAATGCAGAATGTCAGCACCATAGACAGCGTCTCCAAAACAGTGCAGCAATTCCGCACTGTGGACGTTTCCCCGAAAATAGTGTTGCGTTTCAGCACTATGGACAGAGTCCCCAACACAGTGCAGCATTTCAGCACCACTGACCCAGTCAATTCAGCTCTGGAGAACTGGGCTTTGAAATGGATGGAACACTCAAAAGTTTAATTGTTAGATACAAACAGTATCCTACAGATGTAGGATCTTAATTTGATCACCCTCTCGCAGAATAACTTTCTTGCGATGTAGGAAATGTAAAACTTGAATTGTATTTGAGGTTTAAAAAGGCTTCTGAAGTTTGTAATTTTCACTTGATTTTATGTTACGAAAAATGTATCAACTCCCACAAAAATGTCCATTAATTATAATCCACATAATAATTAACATTTACTGTTGTTACAGGATTAATTTCCAGCTGTAGCAAACTGTCTCAAATGAAGATCGTACATCTGTACTTAGATAGCAGGCAAGAAGCCTGTCATGTAACGACATTACCATTCAACCATTAGCCATACTATTTGTATAGGGTTACTCTGTAAAGAAATCAACATCCTTCCGTTTGACTGTACTATCAAAGACATTAGATCCTTTCAGTCTATGTACAAAAATAATTAGCAAGGAAGGGCATGCATAGGCATTTATGCCAAAAACCACATGTTGATACATAGTTAGGGCTATTGAGGTGACCATATACCGGGCTGTCAACAGTTTAGTGAAATATGTTTTCTTTGGGAACATGGGATAGTAACATGTTTTTGCAACAAAACATATTTCACTAAACTGTTGACAGCCCGTCTGCGCACTCTAGAAAGGAATAAAGGAGAGAAAGGAGGGATGGAAACACATGGTGGTGAGATATTCTGTATAACTAAAGGTAACGTGTCACCCAATTAAATATGAAAATGTTACAAATTCCCTATTAATAGGCTATTCAAAATGAAATAGAAATTCACTAATTGTAGGCTAACTGTGAGCAGCCTTGAAAAATCAATGAACCAACAGCATTGCCTAGGGCTATACGTTCTCTCTCAGACTCATGGATAGGTATTTTGGAGCATAGCATATTTAACTTTGTTTCTCAAATTAAGCACTAAGTAGCTGCAGGAACGAAGTTGGAGAGCCCATGGCATACAGAGTTTGGGTGAAAATTTACCTGTGGTGCAAAGAGTGCATGGTCCCCAAAATGTGCTTGATGGGTGGAGTTAAATAAGTGTTCTTGTATTTTTTTCTCAGCTTATATTTATTTTATTTTCCCCCCTGTTCCTGCCTATTTCATAACGGGCCATTCTAAATCTAAACAAATTTTAGATATTAGTAAAGACAAGATTAAATTGAGAAAAGTCTGATGAGTGAAAATATGAACACTTGAGAGAACAGCATGTGCAGCCTGAGGCAAGGAACAGAGTGCAAGCTTTTTTTTGCAACTTTCTCAAATCATTCCTATAGTCGCATCATGCGTCCCATATATGTTTTGATTTCTAAGACATTTTAAGGTTTTTTATAATTCACAACTACAACTAATAACCTGCCCAGGGACTGCGGTTGAAAATTAGCCGGCTGGCTAAAACCGGCACTTTTACTGAAAAGTTGATTAATGTGCACTGTCCCTGTAAAAATAAAATAAACTCAAACAGTTGCCAAATAACTCAAAATTCTGCTTATGGGACCAGTTTCAAATATTTACTTTTATACTCAACATAGGCACTTCATCTGCACACTTGCTCCGTAATGGGAAAAATGTAAGTTTCATTTTATTCAGCTAAGCTCAATTGTATTCTTCTTACTATATAAATCATATAAAATAATGTCACTGGACTTATAAGCATATCTTGTCAGCTAAATTAATAAACCTACTGCCTATGGCATGGAGCATAGCCAGATAACGTAGACCGACAGTAGGCCAACTCATGTTCTGTTCTCCTGAGATTCATTTTCTTCATATCTTAATGTTTCTATAGACCTGACTAAAATAAATAATGGATTTATTGTGATGGTGTATATTCAACTGATTTATTCGACTTTTTGAAATGTAGATGTTCCAAAGAGGCATGTATGTGTGGAGTCCAGGAGATGCTAAACATGTTTATGTGAATTAGCAGTTTTCTATACATAGAAAGGCTAATGTTAACACATCAGAACGTATTGCTTACCACCTTTCAAGCATGAAGGTAGACTGACCTGTTGTGAATTACACATGGCCACCAGAAAGCCATTTAACAATAGGGGTAGAAACCTGAACAATTCAAGTGATCAGCATCAATGACAACTATCCCTCCTAAATAAATGGACCCCACCACTCAACGGGTTATTGAGGGGCTAATAGTTTCAACGGACAGTATTGAGCCACGGTTCTTGCCAGGCAGAGGGTTTTATAGCACATGAACTGTAAAACATTGAAATCGATTCAGATTACATTCATCGTTATTACCACGACCTTAGCAAGGTTGGATATAGCAGTGTGGTCATTTGAAATGTCTGAAGGCGGATAAGGCATCGTTAGCCTAGTTTATCTTAGTAATGGGGCCATTTGGAATGACGGTAATGCACTGATAGCATGTTCCATTTATATGATGATGATTTTGCCATGTGGAGAGATCATTCATAAGCAATGTATTACACAGTCTCATTGCTGACATGAATTAGAGTATGCACACTTTAAATGCTGTCCGTGAATTCAACATCCTGTACGTGAACAAGATTATATTTCCATTGGGTACTAAGTAGCTGAAAAAATGAAAGCATATCTAATACAAATGGGTTTTGGAGACATCAAGGGCTCTAGCAAAGTGTGCCCCATAAAAACAAATGACCCGTTGTACCCCCAAATAAACTGGAAAATACTGATACAGCGTTAGCCATTCTGACAGCAAGAGGACACGTTAGCTGATGTTGCACATCCAAATAAAATTAAATAAAATGTTATTGGTCGCATACACGTATTTAGCAGATGTTATTGCGGGTGTAGTGAAATCCATGTGTTCCTAGCTCCAACCGTACAGTAATATCTAACAATGTACAACAATACACACCAATCTAAAAGTTAAATAATAAAATGAAGAAATATATAAAAATTATGATGAGGAAAATTGGAGTCCGGAGTATAAATATATATACACTACTGGTCAAAAGTTTAGAGACACCTACTCATTCTGTCACGGTTGTCGTAAGGAGAAGCAGACCAAAGTGCAGAGTGTGTGTCGTTCCACATTTTATTTACACTGTGAAACTATGCAATAGATAAACTAAAGAACAAAACAACAAACCGTGACGCAAAGGTGAAAAATACACTACTCAAAAACAATCTCCCACAAACCCAGGTGGCAAAAACCCCTACTTAAGTATGATCTCCAATTAGAGACAACAAGGACCAGCTGCCTCTAATTGGAGATCATCCCAAACAAAACCCAACATAGAAATACAAAACTAGAACCTGACAACATAGAAAAACTAAACTATAAAAAAAAAACTGTCACGCCCTGACCTACTCTACCGTAGAAAATAACGTCTTTCTATGGTCAGGACGTGACACATTCAAGGGTTTTACTTTATTTTTACTATTTTGTACCTTGTAGAAAAATAGTGAAGACAACAAAACTGTGAAATAACACATATGGAATTATTTGGAAACCAAAAAAGTGTTAAACAAATCAAAACATATGTTATATTTTAGATTCTTCAAAGTAGCCACCCTTTGCCTTGATGACAACTTTGCACACTCTTGGCATTCTCTCAACCAGCTTCACCTGGAATGCTTTTCCAACAGTCTTGAAGGAGTTCCCACATATGCGGAGCACTTGTTAGCAGCTTTTCCTTGACTCTACGGACCAACTCATCCCAAACCATCTCAATTGGGTTGAGGTTGGGTGATTGTGGAGGCCGGGTCATCTGATGCAGCACTCCATCACTCTCCATCTTGGTCAAATAGCCCTTACACAGCCTGGAGGTGTGTTGGGTCATTGTCCTGTTGAAAAACAATGATAGTCCCACTAAGAGCAAACCAGATGGGATGTATCGCAGCAGAAGGCTGTGGTAGCCATGCTGGTTAAGTGTGCCTTGAATTCTAAATAAATCACAGACAGTGTAACCAGCAAAGCACCCCCACACAATCTCACCTCCTCCTCCATGCTTCACTGTGGGAACCAGCAATTCGACCATGTAGGCCTGATTCACGCAGTCTTCTCTGAACAGCTGATGTTGAGATATGTCTGTTACTTGAACTCTGTGAAGCATTTATTTGGGCTGCATTTTCTGAGGCTGGTAACTCTAATGAACTCTGCAGCAAAGGTAATTCTGAGTCTTCCTTTCTTGTGGCGGTCCTCATGAGAGCCAGTTTCATCATAGAGCTTGATGGTTTTTGTGACTGCACTTGAAGATACTTTCAAAGTTCCTGATTAACTGACCTTCATGACTTAAAGTAATGATGGACTGTTGTTTCTCGTTGCATATTTGAGCTGTTCTTGCCATAATATGGACTCGGTCTTTTACCAAATAGGGCTATCTTCTGTATACCACCCCTACCTTGAGAGAATGCTAAGAGTGTGCAAAGCTGCCACCAAGTCAAAGCGTGGCTACTTTGAAGAATCTCAAATATAAAATATATTTAGATTTGTTTATCAGTTTTTTGGTTACTACATGATTCCATATGTGTTATTTCATAGCTTTGATGTCTCCACTATTATTCTACAATGTAGAAAATAGTTTTTTAAAAAATGAAAAAAAAACTTTGAATGAGTAGGCGTGTCCAAACTTTTGACTGGTACTAAACACTATATAGTACCAGTCAAAAGTTTGGACACACCTACTCATTCAAGGGTTTTTCTTTATTTTTACAATTTTCTACAGCCCAAATAAATGCTTCACAGAGTTCAAGTAACAGACACATCTCAACATCAACTGTTCATATGAGACTGCGTGAATCAGACTTTCATGGTTGAATTGCTGCAATGAAACCACTACTAAAGGACACCAATAAGAAGAGACTTGCTTGGGCCAAGAAACACGAGCAATCGACATTAGACTGGTGGAAATCTGTCCTTTGGTGTGTAGAGTCCAAGTTTAGAAATTTGGTTCCAACAGACGTGTCTTTGTGAGACGCAGAGTACAGTAGGTGAATGGATGATCTCCACATGTGTGATTCCCACCGTGAAGCATGGAAGAGGAGGTGTGATGGTGTGGGGGTGCTTTGCTGGTGACACTGTCAGTGACCAGAGTTACCGCTGCTGCAGAGGATAAGTTCATTAGAGTTACCAGCCTCAGATAATACAGCCCAAATAAATGCTTCACAGAGTTCAAGTTACTTAACCAGCCTGGCTACCACAGCATTCTGCAGCGATACACCATCCCATCTGGTTTGCGCTTAGTGGGACATTCATTTGTTTTTCAACAGGACAATGACCCAAAACACACCTCCAGGCTATGCAAGGGCTATTTGACCAAGAAGGAGAGTGATGGAGTGCTGCATCAGATGACCTGGCCTCCACAATTACCCGCCCTCAACCCAATTGAGATGGTTTGGGATGATTTGGACCACAGAGTCAAGGAAAAGCATCCAACAACTGCTCAGCATATGTAGGAACTCCTTCAAGACTGTTGGAAAAGCATTCCTCATGAACCTGGTTGAGAGAATGCCAAGAGTGTGCAAATCTGTCATCAAGACAAAGGGTGGCTACTTTGAAGAATCTAAAATCTAAAATATACTGTATATATATGTGATGGGATGTATAGACATTATGGACAGTATATGATAGATTATGTAGTATATCTGAAGAATATATGGATAGATTAGTATATGTATAGCAATAGTTGAGTAGGATGGCCTTGACTAGAATACAGTATTGTAAGAATATTTTAACATAACATACAACGCAGAGGACTAGAGGTCAATAGGGAATTAACGATCAATGGAAATAGTTGTTTTTCAGTTCAACATCTGTTTAGAATCTGTGTAAGGGTTTCAGTCCTGGACTCATAGCTTCATGTGGAAAGTTGTCATTTGTTCAAATTGTCTATACATTGAGCCTGAAATGGGATACCTGTTATCTGGCCATTTGCCCAATTTTACTGCAAGGAATTCTAATTGGTCAACCACAGGCTAGGGTTGGGTTATAAATGACATACTGTCGCTTTGTTCTGTGGAGAATCATTGAGGACAGCGAAGAATGAACACCTACCATCTACTTTCCAGCATAACCACCATGATTTGTTCTCTTTGAATAAACCTATTTTTCTCCCCCTGATTTGCTTCGGGGTCTGTGCTATTGAAGAATAACATCAACTGCTAACAGTATATAAATATCAAGTGGGTAAAACAGTATGTAAATTTGTTTTAAGTAACCAGCGTTCCATTTTCAAAGTGACCAGTGGTCCATTTCTATTTACATAAGGCAGCAGCCTCTAAGGTGCAGAGTTTAGTAACCGAGTGGTAGCTGGCTAGTGTCAGTGACTATGGCTCAGGCTGTTATCCTCATGCTGTTATCTTCAGGCTGTTATCCACAGGCTGTTATCCTCAGGCTGTTATCCTCAGGCTGTTATCCTCAGGCTGTTATACTCAGGCTGTTATACTCAGGCTGTTATACTCAGGCTGTTATACTCAGGCTGTTATACTCAGGCTGTTATACTCAGGCTGTTATCCTCAGGCTGTTATCCTCAGGCTGTTATCCTCAGGCTGTTATACTCAGGCTGTTATCCACAGGCTGTTATCCTCAGGCTGTTATCCTCAGGCTGTTATCCTCAGGCTGTTATACTCAGGCTGTTATACTCAGGCTGTTATACTCAGGCTGTTATACTCAGGCTGTTATACTCAGGCTGTTATCCTCAGGCTGTTATCCTCAGGCTGTTATCCTCAGGCTGTTATCCTCAGGCTGTTATACTCAGGCTGTTATACTCAGGCTGTTATACTCAGGCTGTTATACTCAGGCTGTTATACTCAGGCTGTTATCCTCAGGCTGTTATACTCAGGCTGTTATACTCAGGCTGTTATACTCAGGCTGTTATACTCAGGCTGTTATCCTCAGGCTGTTATCCACAGGCTGTTATACTCAGGCTGTTATACTCAGGCTGTTATACTCAGGCTGTTATACTCAGGCTGTTATACTCAGGCTGTTATCCTCAGGCTGTTATCCTCAGGCTGTTATCCTCAGGCTGTTATCCTCAGGCTGTTATACTCAGGCTGTTATACTCAGGCTGTTATCCTCAGGCTGTTATACTCAGGCTGTTATACTCAGGCTGTTATACTCAGGCTGTTATCCTCAGGCTGTTATACTCAGGCTGTTATCCACAGGCTGTTATCCTCAGGCTGTTATCCTCAGGCTGTTATCCTCAGGCTGTTATCCTCAGGCTGTTATACTCAGGCTGTTATCCTCAGGCTGTTATCCTCAGGCTGTTATCCTCAGGCTGTTATCCTCAGGCTGTTATACTCAGGCTGTTATACTCAGGCTGTTATCCTCAGGCTGTTATACTCAGGCTGTTATACTCAGGCTGTTATACTCAGGCTGTTATCCTCAGGCTGTTATACTCAGGCTGTTATCCACAGGCTGTTATCCTCAGGCTGTTATCCTCAGGCTGTTATCCTCAGGCTGTTATCCTCAGGCTGTTATACTCAGGCTGTTATACTCAGGCTGTTATACTCAGGCTGTTATACTCAGGCTGTTATACTCAGGCTGTTATACTCAGGCTGTTATACTCAGGCTGTTATACTCAGGCTGTTATACTCAGGCTGTTATACTCAGGCTGTTATCCTTAGTCTGTTATCCTCAGATGGTTATCCTCAGGCTGTTATTCTCAGGCTGTTATCCTCTGGCTGTTATCCTCAGACTATTATCTTCAAGCTATTCTCAGACTGTTATCCTCAGACTGTTATCCTCAGGCTATCCTCAGTCTATCCTCAGTCTATCCTCAGGCTGTTATCCTCAGGCTGTTTTGCAATTCTATTTTGTTCAAACCATTTACATGTATTCAGCTTTGCGGTATTTGTATTTTTCTGGTCCAATAGCTGTTGTCCTTCTGAGAGAAAATATTTTTGGAAGTATTGGTATTGTTGTTGTTTTAATCTTGCCATCTTTGTATTGGATAGCTTTATAATAGTATGTTATGTTAAAGTAGCATAGCTTTATAATAGTATGTTATGTTAAAGTAAAGACAATGCCATATCAAGTTATGCAGCAATCAATCACCTGAGTTTTCATAAATAAACTGTAAATATTACAAAACATAATGTGGACCAAATCAAATTCTATTTGCGATATCGAAATTCTTACAACGTGTGTATTGGAAAAAGGGGATACCTAGTCAGTTGTACAACTGAATGCATTCAACCGAAATGTGGTTGCTCCCGGAACAAGCACCAATTAGCCTGAAGCTAGCTTGGCCAGGGCTCCTGTGCTACCACTGAAGCCCACTCCTGGTCTACAATATCCAGACCCCTTCTACTGCCGGTACGGGGCATGGAACCCCGCCGATCCTATACGACTGGAATACCGACATAATCTGCCCGAGGATTCCAACAGGCCCCTCAGGCGCGACGTCCGCTGAAGGCCCATTTTGCTAACCGGCCTGCTAGCTATCTAGAGCTACTTGGAACCCTACTAATTCCACGACTGGTCTATCGACGTCACCGCACGAAGAGGCAAAAATAGACTTACCCCCATCGCGACGTCCCCTAAAGGCTAACTTGCTAGCCCCGGTCTGCTAATTGCTAGCTTGTTTAGCCCCGGCCTACTAACTGTTAGCTTGTTAGCATCGGCCTGCTAACTGTCTGAATCGCCGTGTCCCCAGTCAGCCCAACCAATCACTGGACCCATATGTTCACTTGGCTACGCATGCCTCTCTCTAATAGCAATATGCCTCGTCCAATACTGTCCTGGTTAGTGATTACTGTCTTATTTCACTGTAGAGCCTTTAGCCCTGCTCAGTATGCCTTAACCAACCATGTTGTTCCACCTCCTACATATGCGATGACATCACCTGGTTTAAACGTCTCTAAAGACTATATTATTCTCATCATTACTCAATGCCTAGGTTTACCTCCAATGTACTCACATCCTACCTTACCTTTGTCTGTACACTATGCCTTGAATCTATGCTATTGTGCCCAAAATCCATAAACACGGGCACCCTCATAGATGTCATCCTAACTAACTCACCCTCGCAATACACCTCTGCTGTTTCCAATCAAGATCTCAGCAATCACTGCCTCATTGCCTGCATCCGTAATGGGTCTGCGACCAAACGACCACCCCTCATCACTGTCAAACGCTCCCTAAAACACTTCTGCGAGCAGGCCTTTCTAATCGACCTGGCCCGGGTATCCTGGAATGACATTGACATCATCTCGTCAGTAGATGATGACTGGCTATTCTTTAAAAGTGCCTTCCTCACCATCTTAAATAAGCATGCCCCACTTAAAAAATGTAGAACTAGGAATAGATATAGTCCTTGGTTCACTCCAGACCTGTCTGCCCTTGACCAGCACAAAAACATCCTGTGGCGTTCTGCATTAGCTTCGAATAGCCCCCGTGATATGCAACTTTTCAAGGAAGTTAGGAACAAATATACACAGGCAGTTAGAAAAGCTAAGGCTAGCTTTTTCAAACAGACATTTGCATCCTTTAGTACTAACTCAAAAAAGTTCTGGGACACTGTAAAGTCCATGGAGAATAAGAGCACCTCCTCCCAGCTGCCCACTGCTCTGAGGCTAGGAAACACTGTTACCACCGATAAATCCACTATAATTGAGAATTCCAATAAGCATTTCTCTACGGCTGGCCATGCTTTCCACCTGGCTACCCCTACCCTGGTCAACTGCCCGGCACCCTCCACAGCAACCCGCCAAAGCCCCCACCATTTCTCCTTCACCCAAATCCAGATAGCTGATGTTCTGAAAGAGCTGCAAAATCTGGACCCATACAAATCAGCCGGGCTAGACAATCTGAACCCTCTCTTTCTAAAATTATCTGCCGAAATTGTTGCAACCCCTATTACTAGCCTATTCAACCTCTCTTTCGTATCGTCTGAGATTCCCAAAGATTGGAAAGCTGCCACGGTCATCCCCCTCTTCAAATGGGGTGACACTCTAGACCCAAACTGCTACAGACCTATATCTATCCTATCCTGTCTTTCTAAGGTCTTCGAAAGCCAAGTCAACAAAAAGATTACCGACCATTTCGAATCCCACCGTACCTTTTCCGCTATGCAATCTGGTTTCAGAGCTGGTCATGGGTGCACCTCAGCCACGCTCAAGGTCCTAAACGACATCATAACCGCCATCCATAAGAGACATTACTGTGCAGCCGTATTCATCGATCTGGCCAAGGCTTTCGACTCTGTCAATCACCACATTCTTATTGGCAGACTCGACAGCCTTGGTTTCTCAAATGATTGCCTCGCCTGGTTTACCAACTACTTCTCTGATAGAGTTCAGTGTGTCAAATCGGAGGGCCTGTTGTCCGGACCTCTGACAGTCTCTATGGTTGTGCCACAGGGTTCAATTCTCGGGCCGACTCTCTTCTCTGTATACATCAATGATGTTGCTCTTGCTGCTGGTGATTCTCTGATACACCTCTACGCAGACGACACCATTCTGTATACTTCTGGCCCCTCTTTGGACACTGTGTTAACTAACCTCCAGACGAGCTTCAATGCCATACAACTCTCCTTCCGTGGCCTCCAACTGCTCTTAAACACAGGTAAAACTAAATGCATGCTATTCAATCGATCACTGCCCGCACCTGCTCGCCCGTCCAGCATCACTACTCTGGAAGGCTCTGACTTAGAATACGTGGACAACTACAAATACCTGGGTGTCTGGTTAGACTGTAAACTCTCCTTCCAGACTCACATCAAACATCTCCAATCCAAAATTAAATCTAGAATCGGCTTCCTATTTCGCAACAAAGCATCCTTCAATCATGCTGCCAAACACACCCTCGTAAAACTGACCATCCTACCGATCCTCGACTTCGGTGATGTCATCTATAAAATAGCCTCCAACACTTTACTCAACAAACTGGATGCAGTCTATCACAGTGCCATCCGTTTTGTCACCAAAGCCCCATACACTACCCACCATTGCGACCTGTACAGGTTATCTACAAGTCTCTGCTAGGTAAAGCCCCGCCTTATCTCAGCTCACTGGTCACCATAGCAGCACTCACTCGTAGCATGCGCTCCAGCAGGTATATCTCACTGGTCACCCCCAAAGCCAATTCCTCCTTTGGCCGCCTTTCCTTCCAGTTCTCTGCTTCCAATGACTGGAACGAACTGCAAAAATCTCTGAAGCTGGAGACTCATATCTCCCTCACTAGCTTTAAGCACCAGCTGTCAGAGCAGCTCACAGATCACTGTACCTGTACATAGCCCATCTGTAAACAGCCTATCTACCTACCTCATCCCCATACTGTATTTATTTATTTATCTTGCTCCTTTGCATCCCAGTATTTCTACTTGCACATTCATCTTCTGCACATCTACCATTCCAGTGTTTAATTGCTATATTGTAATTACTTCGCCACCATGGCCTATTTATTGCCTTAACTTACCTCATTTGCACTCATTGTATATATACTTTTTGTTTTCTTTTGTTCTACTGTATTATTGACTGTATGTTTTGTTTATTCTCTGTGTAACTCTGTGTTGTTGTATGTGTCAAATTGCTCCGCTTTATCTTGGCCAGGTCACAGTTGCAAATGAGAACTTGCTCTCAACTAGCCTACCTGGTTAAATAAAGGTGAAATAAAAATAAATTAAATAAACATTTAACGCAACCCCTCTGAATCAGAGGTGCGGGGGGCTGCCTTAATCAACGTCATTGGCACCCAGGGAGTAGTTGTTGTTGGGGGTTAACTGCCTTGCTCAACAGCAGAACGGCATATTTTTCCACCTTGTCAGCACAGGGATTCAAACCCGCATCCTTTCAGTTACTGGTCCAACGCTCTTAACCGTTAGGCTACATGCCTTTAAACATTGCTGAGATATTACAATTTTAGATTCACATGATGTTCAAAAGATGCTGTTGGCGGTTCTAGTGTTAACAATATTGGTTCCTTTGAATGGCCATTATTAACATGAACTGATGCTCCCAGAATTGTGAAGTATTGTTGTCTGAACCATGAGTGAGTATATACCGGAGGCCAGGATGAAAACAAAAAAACAAGTATTTATCCTGTGTCCCGGATTAGTGGATGTAGTGGTGGTGTAACATACATTCTCCCTGGACCACATTTTACAATTCTACAAGCAAAAACTGTCCATCAACTACTACACTAATACTGGGAGAGGGGTTAGGGATAGAAAGACAAAGACAAAGAACAAGGGAAGAGAAAGAGGGGGGAGAGTGAGTCACTCACTGAGCACATAGAAAGAGAGCAGAAGACTGGCCGAAGAAATATAACTATAGTCTCCAAGAAAATAAATGACATGGGTAGAACCACTGTGATAATATCCAACCCCTCAGGCACGAAGAAGCCCACCCCTGGACATCTGTCCATTCCTCCATTGACCAGTGATAGCAACACCAGCCTGAAGCCCATGGACTGAAGTGGACAGGAGGAGGAAGATGAGAGTGGAGATGACCTGAACAACATGGGCAGTGTCATGAGAGTTGTTGTCACTCAGGACGACTGGAGTCAAAGCGGAGGTGGATGCTCTCTGCCAGCTTCACAGGAAAGCACAGAGTCAGAGCAGCCAAGTGTATTAAAAAGGATGCGGCAGCTGGTCCTCACAGAGCTGTTAGGGATCCTCCGAGGCAGCTACTCACATTAGGCTAATGTAACATTAAGCACTAATGGTACATTTGCATGTGGATACTATGTGATAGCCGCCATATAGTCTGGGAGGGAAAAGGATTTTAACTATACACTGAGTGTACAAAACATTAAGAACACATACTCTGTCCATGACAGGCTGACCAGGTGAAACCAGGTTAAAAGCTATGATCCCTTATCGATGTTACTTGTTACATCCACTTCAATCAGTGTAGATGAAGGGGAGGAGACAGGTTAAAGGATTTTTAAGCCTTGAGACAATTGAGACATGGATTGTGTATGTGTGCCATTCAGAGGGTGAATGGGCAAGACAAAAGATTTAAGTGCCTTTGAACAAGGTATGGTAGTAGGTGCCAGGCGCACTGGTTTGAGTCAAGAACTGCAACACAGGGACGGACGGACGGACGGGGGTTGCAACTCAATATTTGGAAGGTGTTCTTAATGTTTTGTACACTCAGTGTATGTACTGACGATGATCTGAAATGGCCCCTTAGGCATTATATACTCAGCGAGAAACTTTCAACAACACTAAAGAAGGCTGATTTGACCAAATGTATACATGTTATATCTACTGTATAATTTTTGAGAAGGTCTTCCTCCAGCAGCATGAATGTGGAAGACATGTCTAAGTTTATTAGATAGATGACAGTATTGGTCAAGTCAGGACCTTTCAGAGCTAGACAGTCATATATACTGAACCCTAGTGTGTCTTTGTAAACCATCTGCATGCAAACCCAATATTTTCACTTGTCACTGTCCCTCATCCACACAGTGAAATGAGTTGATGACTGTCTAACTGTCCATGGCCAGTAATAACGCACACGTCAATCTCTCAGAGACAAGCCAGCAACTCACAAACTTAATCACTGCGTACACACCTGTCAATCACTCACTAGCTAATTACAGTTAGGCCTGTTATTCCTCCATAGACCTGTCAATCATTGTCTGAGCCAATCACAGACGTACTTGTCTGTACTACTTCATGGGGTCTTGTCACTAAATTTCTGGTCACCAACATATCTCCCTTATGAATATCATAGAGAATATCATAGAGATTTAAGAAAAACTATGGCCCTCATAGCATCTGTGAGATTGGCCTTGCGTCAGTGTAGAACCAGTGTCAACGCTCGCCTGCTCATCTCTATCTACTCACCAGGGCTAATCATGCTAGAAGCATGGAGTAGGAAATAGAAAGGAGGGTTCACCATAGCAACCCCAGCAGTTGTTTGGAAGCTCTGATGGGCTCATCCTACAAATGTCAATTTCAGCAGGTGGATGGGTGGCTGATCATCAGCTCTGTGAAGGTTTAAGCTAAGCCTGCTGTTGGCATGACGATCACGATGCATGTGCCTCCTGCAAGTACGCTATGTGCTGGCCTCAGTCGGCCTGTGGTTCAGTGATTGGTTCAGGGCTTATAATGAGATGTGTGCAGCGGTCATGCTCCACTGCCTCTTCCCCCATTCAGTCAGTCTCTCATCAGATTCAGTTAAATGAACTGAGTAGCGAGCGAGGCAGGGATGGAGGGGGTTCCTTAACTATTTTAATAAAGTGAGAGATTGTAATCATGGAGCTTGTTCTGCCGCAGCAGGAGCGGGTTTTGAAAAATTATATCCCTGTTCATATCTGAGAGCTCCAACCATGTTGACGTTGCGGCTGCAATGGAAGGAGAGGGACGCCGGGGAGACAGGAATATCAAAAGAAAGCCCAAAATGCTACAAAGTAGCCTTAATATTACATTCCTGATGTACAGATATTGTAACATACTAAGCGGTATAGGAGGTGGAAAATGGAAATATTGGATAGGAAACTGCTATTCAGTCCAAGAAAGAGATTGAAATGGAGGATTCATTTTATCCCTGGATATATTATGATAGACTTTGTGGACAGAGGGTATGTTGTTATTGTTGTTGTCTATTCTGTGTGTCTTGGTGAGGTAAAGATTTCCCTGGTGAACAAAGGATAAATACAGTGCTTATAGATTTCTGTGCAATGCACATTTCCAAACGAACATCTCTCATAACACTGGCAATACAATTATATCCCAATCCTAACCTAATAAAAGTGCTTCAATAAAACATTGCATGGGGGATGTTTGTATCAATCGATCGCAGGATACAAAACAAGGCAGGAGAACAGTTTAACCAGAAGAGAAAGAAGGACATGTATTTTTTTCAAAGATGATGAGATGGATAAAGGTGACTTTTTATGAACTGTCATAATCAGGGAGGCTTTTTCTAAGTGATCTGACCATTTCTAAGAAAAGTTGAGGACCAGAGCAAAGTGCTCTGTATTTAGAACATGTTTATCTCGTCTACTCTCGTTTCAACTTTCCTAACTAGTTCACACTGGGATGTACTGTGCTTTACAGTGTACTGTCTAAACATATGTAATCGTATGAATACTGAGAAATATCTAAACAACAAACAAACACTGACACACATGTATCCTAAGCAGGCATCAGTACTCAAACAATATCCACAGATGGCAGAAACTCACTCATCTCTCTCTCTCTCCCCATACAAACAGTCAGATTAAGAGAA